>NW_019104100.1:90916-92901 GCF_001856785.1 Myzus persicae | reverse complement strand
ATACACACACATATACTCACACAAACACACGCAGGTTTGTATTTAGAGCTATTTCGCGTACATTTTTGGACGACTTTACCGCATATACTTGGACATTTGGAGTGATACATTTAACGTAAGACACTAATATTTATATATAATATTACTAATATTTAAAATATTCCTTTTACAACATTTTAAATCATTACAAAACAAAATGTTCTTCTTTTTTACCGTCAACGAATTTTACTCTTTTACAACATACATTCCTAAGCACAATGTTACTCTTGAGTATTACAATCAAGACAAGTACGTTAATTGAAGGTATATTTAAAGTTTCGAATAGAGGAGTAGTTACCATCATTTTGTCGGGTTCTCTACTACTCCCCTTGCGATTAGCAAGCTACAACTCATATACTACGAAAGTCCAAATTTCGATTTTTATACACGTATAAAAGTAGGTACTAAACAATTAATATTCTGCTTCGGAGTAATGAATTAAAAATGCGTCTTGTCGTTAAAAAAATATGAAACAAATTTCAATATGACAACTACCTATATAAATAGGAAAAAATTAATTATATTGTTTTTAGGCAGCTAAAAATTATACAAAAAAAAATATTTTCAAAAACGTTCATGTTTGAGTGTCCTGCGTCAAATGGACCGCCCTGTACCCCTTTACCTGCCTGAATCGATTTTCGCCCGATTGTATGCTTCCACATGATATATTATACACACACACGTAATGATATAATATACCATATAAAGTTAAAGCCACCGAAACGAATCAAATGACCGCAATAATATTATTATACCCACGACTCCGGGAACCGAATGACGTCCGGTAAAAAGTTACTCGGCTAAACGCGCATCGACACCGGACGACGAAATACCTATTATTGTTTCCGCAAAATGCATTTCACGTTTTTGTGGAAAAAAAATTACGCTATCCGACTTACAATGTGCAGGTTTATGTGACGAAAACAAAGTCATATCATAGGTATATACGTCTCGCGCACAGACAATAGAACAGTGTCATCTGTATTACAATCGACAATAATGTTATTATGACTAGCATTTCTCGGATGGAAGGATGATTGACGAGGCCTGGACAATCGCGGTACAGGATTCGGCCGGTGATTGGGCCGGGAACGTACAAAAATAGTCCGTGGTGCCCGGTCACCAGATACTTCGTACGCTCACTCACACACCGACCGACCTGTGTATGTGTGTATACATGTAATTGCAATTCGATCGAAGTGGACGGGTTCGCCGAGCAAAACTATCGAATGCTAGTGTGTGGTGGGTGTGTAAATGTGTATATATGTGGGTGTGTATACAATAAAACAATAATAATAAAATGGTAACACGGTTTTTGGTAATGAGTTGCTGTTGCTGTATAATACACAATAATAATGACACAAATATAAAAAATCACAGCAACACAAATGTATAAAATATAATATAATAAATAAATCAAAGCCCTTATGGCTCGACAGTATAATATTAAAATATAAATTAGCCCTCCTGGCCCAACAAAGGAAAATATGAAATAATATTATATTATATTATGGGCAGCTATTTAAGCTGTACACTTGTATAATGGTAATGATAATAATTTAATTGATTATAATATTAATACACAGCCCTTATGGCACGACAAAATAATAATAATTATACGGCCCTTCTGGCACGACAAATAATAATATAAAATATAAAAATAATATGCGGCCCTTTTGGCACGATAGTATAATGATTAGATAATATCTGTGGCCCTTATGGCTCACAAGATTTAAATGTATAATAAATAAATAATAACAAGAAAAAACTCACAATTTGTGGACGCAGACTGGCCAGCTGGTCCTATGCTATAAAAATATAAAATAAATACACGACAATAATATAATAAGTTAGGTAACAATAGTATAAATATCTGCGGCCTTTATGGCTTACAATAATAAATAATAGCAAAAATAATGCCTTTGGCGATTAGCACCAAAAAAAAC
>NW_019104100.1:65839-90733 GCF_001856785.1 Myzus persicae | reverse complement strand
ATATTATACATGGCATTATTAGGCCCTCGTTTCTATTGAAAACGTGCGTGTTACTGTACGTACGTTGTGCTTGCAAATACTATTCAAACCTTCGTGCACGAGTATCGGAAATCGGACGTGTCGCGAAACGTCAAACCCTCGGTTTAGAAATCGAACCACGATTTCGAAACGTTTCCTCGATTGCTAGCGGGATGGAAAAATAAAAGACGAACACGTCATTACACGTCTGAATTTGAATTTATTCGCTTCTTTGGACGTTGTGGCGTCGTGCTATTCGTAATACGAGTACCACCCACCCTACGCAGGGTGTAACTGGACTATTTAACGTTATTGAGTATACAACGACGTTTTTAATGGAAATTCGTTGTACAGCGATGTTACACCTTACAACAATACACGGTTCGTGAATTCAGTTACGAACTGTGGAACGAGTGCCAGCACCGGCCGGTGCTCCAAGTTCTCGGATGGGTGAACTCCCGAGTTCTCATAGTGACAAACCTTGCCGCACATGTTCCGGACCAACCGTACACACTCCCCCACAGCGAAAACCGCTATTAAAAACCGGGTGAAAACCTTGCGGGCGATGGCTTGAAAAGAAAAATACATTTATACATAATAGTTTTTTGTATGCACTTAATATTTGGACCTCGTCCTCGTCTACCCATACAATAGGTATAATTTTTGAAATGAATCGGCTTGATTAGCGCTTATAGCAATAATATTAATATGGTCATGTAAAACGTGGTGAAGTCAAGCACATGTCCTACGTTATACAACCATACGCATTCCTCTATACGTTTCGACCGGTGTTTAGCCAGTTCAACAACATAACTCGTGTATATATTGTGATACCTCAGCGGCGTTGTTGTTGCATATAGAGGTACACTCGTATGCGTGCGTGCAACATGTCTTTATAAAATATTGCTCTTTGCCACGGCACAATGCGCAGTAAACCCGTTGTCATTTTTCCGCCGAGGTCAGTTGCGCGTTTTCTCGGCTCATAACTCAGCGGATTACCTCCACTCGCCGGATGCGCGCGCACACGAAAAGTTATACGCACCGACGATGACGGCGCACAGATATTATAATACCGCGACGGACCCGAGGGAAAATAATGAAAAAAAAAAAAAAAAATCGCAAAAAATTAAATCACGGCCGCGGCCAAGACGAAGAGAAAGGAGAGACGCGGAAAACCACGCTCAGCGCTCGTTCGCACGCGCTGTACGCACAACCTGCAGTCGCTAATTTTACGACCACGGTAGTGGTTGTGTTATTATACCGCGCGTATACACTTGTTTGCAGTAAATTCGCGAATATAAATATAGCACACGCATGAGCTATTTGCGAACGAATCGTATGTGTATGCAATGCGTACACGTATGAAACTATCAAACGGGAAAAACAGCGTTGTCCGCACGTTGCGAATAATTGTGAGAAAGTAAACGCGTATATAGCGTTCTCGCCGCAGTGTTCCGACCTCGATCGAAAATAAAATCTGTGACGTTAAATCATATTGTTCTCGAGAGATATTTTCTGAAAAATATTAACCGGCAAGACCTCGACGCATTGTAGTATGCATATTATCTCGCCTACTGTATTGTCCCCGCAGTGCGCAGATGATGAGGACCAAACATAAAATACAATATTTTGTAGAGCAGGGGCTCTCAAACTCGTATAGACACTGTACCCCTTTTTACTAATACAATTTTTTGGTTACCACTTCTAGGTTACTGATATATATATAAAAAAATATTTTCTCTATTTAAATGTATAGGTTTGTTGGCCAGAATCGTACCTCCCGAAAATGTCGAGTACCCACAAAGAGTACGAGTACTACAGTTTGAGAACCAATGATGTAGAGTAATAATAGATGGACATGATATTATGAAACCGCACATATTTAGCAATACGACCGATGTTCATGTAGGTACTATACATGCGTATGTGTGCGTGTGAAAGAGGTTTCCCTCAAGTTTCCGACTAATTTAATTAATAGCTTCTCTATTGTAATTATTTTCCTCGTTAATAATTGACGTTAAGCTTGTTCTTCTCCCGTGCACGTACCTTTAAACACATAATGAAAACTCCATATTAATTGCTTATAATATGCTAAATATATGTGTCTATAATATCGTATCATACGTTGCTCGTTTCGCCAACATTTTATTTTTAAGCGCTCCGGCTACTCCTATGTGATACGTATTACTACTATATACTGTAATTCAAATAATATTAATTGACGTCTTACAAAATCACGATCACGTCACAGAAATCAAAAGTACCCAACACTATATAAATATGTATGCAGTGTCAACGTTGTCGCCGTTCTATTTTGATGGTATAATATGTATTTATAGGGCCGCTGTTGGATGAAATATATTATGAACAGTGTCCTTCTCGATAATCACGCGATTCGTAACGCTTGCAGATGTTCACATACAGATAAAGAATGTATGGTAAAAAATTGCGGCGAGATAGTGGGCGTGCTCGTGTGAATAAAAAATTGACAGCTCACGGGGCACGCATAATTAATTATAATCGGAAAACAATAAGTATATTATACGTTTAAAGTACCTGCGCATAATATGTTACATATACGAGAGCGTTTTTGCGGGTGCTGCAGAAGTACCTATGTGTTATTATAATAATTATTACATACCTACACACATTCGTAGCTAAACATAATGCGTATATACATATTATATATGCACTACTTATATATATATATACTGAGGCGAATTTCGTCCTCGCGGGGAACACGGTCTGCGGACACAAAAACACGAGCACATATATAATATAATGCGCTGCAATGTATATATGCGTACCCATATCATAGGTGTATAATAATATAATATATTATATTTTATACTATTGCCCGCGTGCATTACAATACCATCGAAGTTTGTATATACCTACCTATATGGGTGTATAATATGTACGCACTGCCGTAAGACGCACAATCAACTCGATCGCGGCTAATTGTACGATGGATAAAACACAGATATGAGATTTTGTGATTGAATTAACATATAAATTAGTAGTAATAATCCGCGTGCGGAGCGTAGGTCACGACGCGACGGCGACGGAAACATGTTTGCGGCGCTCACAATATTATTATATAAGTATATGTATAGGCAATAATAATAACGATAGTGAGGAAAAAAAAATAATATGATATATTATATTGGCGTTTATGTGATTTTCGCCGAGCTATCTCTGCCGGACGGCGGTGGTTCGCCCTGCAGAGCTCCCCGGCAGCCGGATCGAGCGACAGATATTGCATTGTCATTATATTATCAAATATTATTCCCATACACGTACGAGCATGTACTGATCGCTGTAACTCAAAAACTGCGCGACGTACGAACTTGAAATTTTGAGGTTCTCCGCATATTTTCACCGAGCAATAAGAAAGCAATAATCAAAAATGTTGCGTTTTAGTGGAGTAATTAACAATCATAATTATTCATCGCAAATACGTATTGTGCTGCACGCACGGGTTCATGGCGGCTCGCGGGTTTCCAGCTACTTCATGCAACCTATCCTTTTTGTCCGAAGGTCGACGACAAGAATTGTTCCGAGAAGTTTATCGATGAAAATTAGACAGTGTTTTACACCTAAAAGGAGTTTTTCCGCCGGGCAATTCAGCTAGTATATTTATAGTTATTTATACATAATAATAACCGATACGGTCAGTGTCGGACTCCGATCCGAATTCGTTTTGAATATATACTCCCAATATACCATCATAATATTCTTCTTCTTCTTCTTCTTCTTCTTTCTTGGTTTCGGCCTTTAAGACCACATCGTTAAGTACAAATCTTACCACCTGTTCCTGCGTTCTGCAGCTTTCTCCATCTGATATTATCTAGTCCTAGCTTTTTAACGTCACTCTTTCACCCAGTCCTCTCGTCTTAGCTTTGGCCTCCTCGACGGTCTTCTTCAATCACCCGTTCGGCGTTCGACTATAGATTCTATTGTTTACTACAAAATGTTGTTCTGCATAACAATGTAATACGCGTGTATGAAGTAACTTTAACACATGGGGTGTATTCTGTATTTTAGTGCTTGGTAGTATAATATAATATTTGTTGTTTTCCTCCTAATAGTCGTTGCGTGCATCACCCTTGAGCACAAAAGCCGTGTGCACTGTGCAGTCTTTGAGACGGTGGGTATATTGCAGTAATCAAGATCTCAAAAATTGTCTAATCTCAATGCCGATGAGTACAAACTTGAACCGTTATTCAAAACGGCGAAGGCGACGATGGATATTATACAGCGCGAGCACTATATGCAGGAGAATAGCCGAAGCCGGTTTGGGTTTTATCGGACTATGCAGTTGTCCCCCTCGATCATCCCTGCACGTAGCACACGACAAAATTTCGGCTTTTGTGCGAGGAGGGTTCGATTTCCGAGCTTGGCGAAACGGAGCCCCGCCATCATAAATCATCGGACAAACCACTAGACGATTACCGGACCGAATTTTCGACATCAATAATATTATTTATATTTTATTTTCGTATTATACCGTGTAACGCATCGGTCTCTCTCTTTATCTAGTTATTAAAATCGTCACGCGTCCTATTATCGTTGCGGATTTAATAATATAATATATTATACGGGGCGCAGGGGGCGCGATAATATTTCACCGTCTCTCGGTGAACCGCCGCCACCAACGCGAGCGGGGCTCGAAGGGTTTCTCCGGTTTAATTAACCCTTTTATTCGTATACATATATACTGTATTTCGTGTACATTTTTTGTCGGGAAAGGGAGCGCACGTCCGTGATTAATATAGCGTCGTGCCGGGACAGCGACCGCGGGCCGCCTTATCTCCGAACCACCGCCGCCGAGATTAAGTCGTCCGACTCGCAGCAGCCGTTCGTCATCGTGTGCATACGCCACCGTGATAATTCGGAACCACCGGTGTTCGGCACACTTCCGGTCGTTTACAGGAGACGTTTGCGATTTTCCTTGTACTATAATAATGTATATAGCTACTATTATGTATAAGATATTACTGTACACGGATTGCAGGGCCACCCTAAATTCGACATTGCTTCCCTGATTTTTTTTATGAAAAACCGTTTCCTGCAAATTTCAATAATAATATTACACATGCAAGAGTATCCCGAATTTACGTGTGCGTAAAATATATGATAATACATTTTTCGTCCACCAAATTTTTGATTAAAATATATACTGTAATATATTGTATTTTAATGTCGATAATTCAACGTATAAGCAACCAAATGCAGTGTTTGATTCGTCGTGACTCGTGAATAATATAGTTCAACAAATAGCTGATTGTTAGCAGCGAATTGTTCTTAAATAATAGAAGGATTATTCTAGATAGATAGGTATGAATATCTAGTGATTATTCTAGATCTTATGATTAGTATTATATTATATACACCTCGCAGCACATTCGGATAGGTTCGAAATTCAACAAATGGTAAATTATTCCCATATATATATATATACATATATTTAAGTATACGAGATAATATCGTCCATGGATTGTTTGTGTTAAACCAATGACCAGAACTTTTCGATAACGAATAATGTACACAACGCCATTATTGTATCATGTTTAACACGTTCAGGCGAGCAAAATGTGACCAAATCCCGATGACCACTTTAATCTTTGTCCAATAATATTGTGTAACTCGATAGCAGGTATTAGTTGTCTTTCTAGTCAACTTTTATATCTGTCAATTTTTGTCGCATCCATTAGGTATTAACTTTTTTTTTTTAACACGTTATTTTGAGAGGTGAATATTTTAAACAATCATAGGAACTAAAATACTTCTAAATGGGTTAAATATTCATCGGGAACGAAACTATCACGATATTTGACAAATAAAATAATTTTTGAATTATGTTCTCAAATTTGGCAGTCACCAAAACTTGATACCTAAAAAATAAGCTACCGTTTTACTGTCCAAAAAAATTGATTAAAAATAATTACACATAAAAAAACATACCTAATAATATCATATTCATCAGACCATAATTAATGTTTTGTAAAGCGTATGAGGTGTATTAGTTCGCAGGCTGAATATAGAGGAAAAATGTACATATTATTATCGATTTAGATATGGGTGGTGATTAAATTATCCCTGAGCTCTGTTCGGTTTCATTCGATATTTTAATTTAAAAAAAGCTATAATGCTTATATTTTATTTGAAATCGTTACATATATTGTTGTTATAAATACAAGTTTACAAGGTACAAGTGTACAACTAACTTTAATGTGATTAAAAAAATCTAGAATAAACAAAACCTTTCGGATTTGCTTCAGAAACGATTTCGTATCGAGACTTAATAATTTAATCTAATATTGTTTAAATTTTTTTATTTAAAATTAACTAAATAATTTACTATACAAATACAAATAAAAATAAAACAATAAAAATAAAAATACTAATATTAATAATAATAATAAAAATAATTATAATGTTTAAAAACACTTAACTATATGTATTATATTATAATGACGGCGCTAGCTAAGTGAACAAAGCGTGTAGGTAAGCGATTGCAGTGCACCGCATGCGCTGCCGACTGAATCAAGAGTAGCTCAAAAATTTTATCTTGTCCATCAGGTAGAAGAGCGTTTCGGTGGTCTTGAAGTCGACGGTGGAGCTGCATCCGGCCAGCGTCAACAGGTCGGGCGCGTACCGCTGAGCGGTCTCGGCGGCGGTGGCAGCCGGCGTCTCAAGCGGTTCCTCGGAGAACACTTGGCTGACCTCTGTGCACTTGAGCAGCACCGCCCGTTCCGGCGTCACCATAACCATCTTGTACGGGACGACGCCGGCCTGTCCGCTAGCCGCCGACACCGACGTCCCGCTGCCGGCCGCTTCGATGGCCGGCTGAGTTTCCTTCATCTGCATGACCATGCGGTCAAAGGGCGCGTTCACGTTCCACCGGGACGCGGCGAACTGGTGCGTGCCGCTGAGCGCGGCCATGCATCGGTACGCGTGCCGCTCGGCCACCGCGTGCTTGGGCGGCCTGTTGCCGTCCACGTAGTGCCGGGCGTCCGGTTCCGGGAACAAGTTTATGCCGCCGCGGCGCAACAACCGTACCAGCTTGTCCGGCCGGTGGTACGCGCCGATCATCTCCTGCAGCGCTACGGTGGTGGCGTTCTGCAGCTGTACCATGGCCGCTTGGTCTTCGCGCACGGCGATCTCCACCAGCACCGTGGCCGCGGTCACCGACAGGACGACGCCGGAGCCGTCGGCGCCGCTCTCCGGCCGTATCTCCCACGACTGAAACGGAAAGTTCGTGTACCGGTTCACGGCCAACCCGAACGAGCCCATTCGGCCGGCCCGGAACGACACCATCTGTTTCTCTTCGTTGAACCTGCGAACAGGAATCGTGACGTCAACCCGGTGGACGGTTGGTATGCGTGTGGCATAGGACGGGATATCGTGTGAAACGCGTTGGGTACTTTGGGAGTTGATTGGTGACACGATTATAGAAGAATCGATTTTAACATAAATATTATTACGTTTTTGGGCTGTATACACGATATATTATGTATTTTAAACGCCAACATTATAAGACTTCGATGTGCTTCATCGAGGTGACAGATTACGCGTGAGGTACTAGGGTGTGAGGGTAAAACTAAAAGAAAGACATAGAATTTGGTGAGTTTAATCAGTCAGCCATCAAGTGAGTTTATTTAACGACTAATATAATTTATCATAATACATGTTAACTAATACTTTTCATTTAAATTAGACGCGAATGCGCTTTATACAAAATATATTTTTTATAAAATGTGTATTATTTTTTGAATATTTTATTACATTACAATGTTATTAGTACCCCGGGCACCAACAAAGTTTTTTCTCAGTAAGGCTCACTCAGTTTTTTTCTCTGTACTTTTTTCTTCAAAAATTAAATAAATTAAGGATTAGATAAAATGATTACTATTATTCTGTTTTACAGTGCAATTTGTTTAATAAGTGGTAACTGATGTTAAGGAGTTAAAAATATAATACTATATGCGTCGTACAAAAGATATTTGTTTTATGTTTTTATGTTTTTATAAATGAGTTCTTCTCAAAAACTCGGTCACGATTTTTATAGTATGATATGGGTGAGATATGGATATTATAAAATGAAAATTATTGTTCTACAATATTACCTGATGTCGTATATGTATTCAGTTGTCCAATTTTTTTTTTCTTCGTTCCACATGGCTGGTTTGGGATTTTCAAACCAAAGTACATTTTCCGGTAACTTGATATTTATCAACGCGAGTCTTTTGAGTGCTTCTTGGTTTTGTTTTTTTACGTCCGTTTCTTCGTCTTCTGACGATGTGGATGAAAAGCCCATCGACAATTGTAACGGTTCGTATTTTTCATGATAATCGATTGGCTGCAGTGCCTCTGGTCCGACAATCAATACGCCCACTGACCCGTCTTCGAACTCGACGGGCTGCATTGGAAGTTTCCACATTTCCACGTTAAATGCTCCGCCAATAATCCAGTATCTAAAAGTTATTTATTTTGAGACATTTTATACGTAATATTTATGTACAATATTTTATCGTTGGTTGAACTATTGCATTTTGAATGAACAACAATTTAAAGTTAGAGGACAAAAACAAAATGTTTGCCTACGTAAAACACGCTTTAACCACATTACAAATTATATCTTAATTTAAATAACTTGAATTGATAGTAATTATAAATGTGTACCTCCTGGGATTAAGTTCATTTGGTTTCTCCGAGTATTTCAATGAATTAGAAATATCTTCCATTTGTTCCAGCTGTCGTTTTTCCATTTCTTGGCTTGGTGTTTTTATGATATCGACTTGTACTGACTTTATGGTTTCAGGTTCCACGGGTTTGGAAGGTTCGTCTTTTATTTCTACTTTCTTTCGATGATCTTCTTTTTGTGTATCATCGTTAGTTGAACGAACAGAAGGATCATTTTTTTCAAGTTCGTCTAGGTACGTTTGGAGATCTTCTGGATAACTATTTCTATCCACTTCCGCAAATGCTTTAAGTTTCTCTTCCATTTTTTCCATCCACAATTGTCTCTCTGATCGTTCCTTCTCTTCGTTTAGTAGCTGAGTAATCTGAGTCTGTTGTTTCCATGTGTCTTCAGAGTACTGCCACAGATCTCTGGTATCCTTTTCTAATGATTTTGAAACGTCAAATTCAGCCATTCTGTCTGTGAAAGGGTCCCAGCGTAGCCATAGAGCCATTACTGCCATGTACTGTTGTGATAGTTGTGGTGGGACATCGACCATGACAAGACATTCGGGGAAATCACATTTTGGCGGAGGTCGGTCATCCGTCAGTAATCTGGGCCTATGACACACTACATGTAAGCCAACAGCGAACGCTTCGCATGAGTTTTTATATGCCACAGTTTCTAAATCTACAGGATCCATTCTGCGATCGTAATCACTAATCAGATGGTAACAAATTCCGTACACAATATCTACCAGCAGCCTTCCTAGGTTGTCTCTGGCTTCTCGGAATCACTGCAGTTTAAACTGACCTAAAATAAATAAACTATTGATTATGCTCAAAATAAATTTCACTACATGTTAAATATATTGCTTTTAATTGTATTAATGTGATTGAATTTTGAAGTATTTCACATTGTTTGATCTACAGCTAAATTTTAATTTATTTAAAAAAATTAAGCGCTTTGCCACGACCATTATCTTTTAAAAGAAATAAAACAACAATAATAATAATTATACCTAATTCTGTCGTATAATAATTATTTGACTCATCCGTTATAATTGTATTTTTCTTAGATGGCACTAAAATTTAAATTTAAAAAAAATCAAAATCAAAAGAGGAATTCGGTGATATTTTTACAAATTTAATGAAGGTTTGCTTGGTACAAATAGCAGCGTTGAAATGTGGTCAAAAACTTGAATAATCATGTTCGTGAAAATTCCTTAGAAATTTATGTACGTAAGTTAGTTATATCTTATATTATATCTTACTGAAATCCAACGGTAAATCCACTATGTCATCTATGGCGTCCATAATCTTGAATATCTCTAAACATTTTTCCACATAAGAGTTTTTATCGTCACTAGCATGGCACACTTGTCTCTCAACAAAGAGATACGTATTCAGTTCCTGAACAACTTGTGGGTTGGGAGTACCGTCGCATCGTATCCAATGCTGCCAGTCCAGTTCTTCGCGGTACATTCGGTCGTGTTCATATTTTTTTCGTGATAAATCCGATAACATTTCACAATTTGGTTTTAACCGTTCATTGCGGAGCTGTAATGATATTTAACAAGATTAAAATAAATATTAAGTATTTAATAATTACTAACACAATATACAACTAAGTTTAAATAGTAACACTTAAATAAAAACATAATCGTTCGGACATTTATGTTATTGAACTTATGTAGAAGTTATTAAAAATATATGAATTCATCATAATTACTCAGACCAAATATTTAAAAAAAAAAATCAATAATATTGTTTTTATCGTGAATTACAATAAAAAATAAAGATATAGTGTCTCGTAACTTTACTAAAGTATAAGTAGTACTATCATAATCACAACATATCACTAATAATTATATTTTTATCAACTATTAATAAAATAATATTGTTACCGTTATTCACTACAAGTAATAATAATTCAATTTAAAAAATGTAATACATTTATTTAGTTTTAGTTGTATAAACATTTAATAATTTTTAAATGTATGTAATATTAACAATAGTTTTTACATATATATTTCTAAATGTATAAGAAAAAAATCAGAAACTTAAATTTTATTCTTTGCAGAATAAACTTTTTAGCCTAATAAAATATGTAACTATTGTAACTGAATTTGTTTTGTTTGACTTCAGTAGAGTAAAATATCAATAATTAATTTCTTAACCAAACTAGGGGGCGTCTGATTCTGAACCTTCTCTTACAAGTTCAACATCTGATTACTTGTGGAATATTAAGTAGATTGATTTATATTATCAGCTATAAGTGTTTGATTTAAGAATATGTATGAATATAACACTCATATACATATATTGTTCATTCAATACCTTTATCGTAAATAGTAAAATGTTTTAATAATTAAATTGAACACTTAGTTAATCATTATGCACCACGAACCAATTAATTATTTATATTCTACATTATATTAAATAACAATAATAAATAGTCGTATCTGTTATTATACTTAAATTTTATTAACATAAAATCATACATTTGTGAACGTATTTTTTCGTGTAATTTCATTAGATGAAGCAGTATATTTTTTTAAATGTCTTTGCAATTATTATAAAACAAGTTATTCGTGCATAAATTATTGTTACCTTGTACGCATTGTCTCTATTAATTCAGGTATTAATACAGGAAATAAGGCTCTATAATTATAATGTATCTATGCATTAGATTAGTTTCTTAAAATTTAGAGTTCATTTAATTTATATAATTTGATACGTAGTAAACCTATATTTTTAAGGATGTATATTATATATTACATAGGTATACTAATAATATACTATAATTTGGAAATATCTAACACATTATTATAGTTGGTTTTATTTTTTACAATATATTTATTGCTATTTAATGTAATGTAATCGTAAGTCATAACCATTTGTATATTATGGTCAGTAGGTACAACAATATTCATATAGTAGCACCAGTGAAAATATAGTAAAAAAAACATGCTTACCAACAAGTTTAATATTTTAATGTGATAAATTAAACAGGACATTTTTTCTTAATGGACATTATTTAGTGACAAATGATTTCTGAAAATAAATGATATTGTTTAATATATTTTTTGTTCTAGAGCAATAGAGTATTTTATTAACTAAACCGGTAGTTATAATTTAATGAAATAACATTGTTACACAATTGCTTTAAAAGTACCTACGACTTATTAGTCAAATAAACAAATTAGAATACTAACTTATACAAGTGGTTTTCTAAATGTATTTTTATGTTTATAATCCACAGATCTAGACGCCAAATATTATGTTAATTTGTAAAGCTAAAATTTTTGTTGAAATATTTAAGCAATAAAAAAAAATCTAACAGTATATAATATTGTAAGACAAAAATAGTATATTAAACTGCTGTTGTTTGAAATAACGGATTACTTAATAGTTGATAAAATAATTTTTTATCATCGTGTGCACTTTTTTTTTGTTGGAAGTACATAAACTTATAAAGAATCTTAAATTAAATTTCAAAATGTTAGATATAAATTGAAATTTTTTAAGAATTTCTATCTTGGAATAATTTGGAAATTTTGTTTTAAAACTCAAAGTATAGACGCTCATAAAAAATTATTGTGATAACCTTTTTTTTAAGTACACTATTTATAACTTATGAGAAACCATGGATTATGTTTTCAAGTTTTATGACAGAACGGAAAATGCTTTGTCTACAATAGTTTAAGAAAAACAAAATTTATAATTTCGTATGCCTATAAATTGGCTCTAAAAGAACATAACATTTTATAGAAAAATTCTTTCAACTAGGGTAATTATTGTTTTTAGTTAGACAAAAAATCGATTTTTCGGCTGTTTCTAAAAGTGGTTTTTTGATAATTTTGTGCTAATTAATTCAAAATACCTAATAAATAAGTAACCAAATTATAATATGATATTTATTCAATGAAAATTAGGTTACCTGGTGTTCTACAATCTTCAACTCTCTCTCCTTCTGCTTTGCCAGTAAAGCTCTTTCTTCTCGTTTCGCTTGTTCGGTGTGTCGACCATCAGACTTGGATTTAATTTTTGGGCCACTATTGGGCCTTTTTATTTTGCCATCTAATCGTTTAGACATATTAACTTTGTGAGTTTTTTCACTTATATCTTAAGCAAAATGCGTATTTCTGTATTCATTTGGTTATTGATTTAACTTTCGGCTATCCTCATTAAATGGTCGCTTGGCAACACGTAGGCAATTGTTTTATTTTGCTGATAAATCGAAAAATATGTTGTGAGATTCGAAGCTGCAGCTAGGATGAGTCCATCGGGAAATCGAAACAATTTTTTTTACATATAGTTGAACTACACGTGGTCTCTAACAAATATTTCCAAGTAAAAAAAAAATGCCTTTTCGCTTGAGCTTTGAACTCTGCAAAAACAGAAAATATAATACTGCAAACGCGCAACGAGTCGAGCCGAATGTAACGTTTTGACATTTTTTTTTTTATCGTGACGTCTCCTCATCTCATTTATACATGCACAAACGCACAAACAAACAATGTAATAACAATAATAAAAGTCGAGTACAATTTTTTTTAACGAAGTAGGTACCAAACATTTAGCCAGATTTCGTTTAAACGGACGAACAAGTATAATAATAATAATGTTGGTTGAAAAATAAATTGCACACCGGTTTGAACTCAGCTATATACCTATATCTTATTATTATATTCTAAACCAAAGTAGGTACTTATGTGCGCAGTTGACTGTATTTTGTACTTTTTTTTTTTTAATTTTTCTTATTTTCTTATTTTTCATCATATATTTTCCTTCAATTGTAGGTGTATGTTTATTTAATGAACATGTACCTAGTTAAGGAAATGTTATATTGTGACATTGTGTTTTATATTGTATGGTTTAATAAAACGAAATAATACAATATTGTTCTATTCATTTTATCAACGTTCGCTTATTTGTAAGTAGCAAAGTTATAGCATATATATAGCTCCGAAACGGTTAGGGGGGGGGGGGGGTTGTTAACTAAAATATAATTTTTGGAAAAAAAAACTATACAATTTTATGTGGCGCTAGAGTTCAAGTGAAAAACGAACGTTTTTGTTTAAAATAAAATTAATTTAGCAAGTTAATTTGTACTTTAACATGGTGATCTCTACTCCTACATATAGCGGCTGTGGTCACGTCATACTCTACTTGAATTTACTTTCTTAAAATGTTTCATACTCAAAACATTGTTTAAAGAAACATATTCTTCATGGCTGGGTATCTAAAAATAAAAATAAAATATGATCAGGCTCTTTCAATCAATTGATTTTATGAAGTGTTGATCTTTAGATCACATAAATTAATATAATATGATTGTTTTAATAATTTATTGTTCACTTAATATTATTTTTCTTGTCATTATTAAATTTGTCTTAAATTTAATATTGAGCCTAATTCTTGGAGTTTTTTGGATTTCAGTTCTATCATATTTTACGTGTCACTCTCTATACCACCAACACAAGCAATGTGTTTAAGTGAGATAAATATTTATTGTGATAATTGCATACCAATTAATAAGCGTTATCTATATTATATCATTTTCATTATTATATTAAATTTTTTAATACAAAACGAAAGAAACAAATCATTTCCTACTTATAAGATTTAACATGCGTTCTGGTAATCGTACCAAGGACCTACCTATGTATATAGTTATAATTGGTACACGTATAATTGGTATTTAACTACTGCGGTTCGATCACGTCATATGAAAATGTGATTTAATAATAATATTAGAAAAGGTGTATGCCCTAAACAAAATGCATGTATGCCCTACACAGTTTACTATGCGGTGAGGCGTAGTTTGATTCACAAATCGCAAACTGTTACAACTTACTCTTATATTGTGAACACAAACAACGTCCGCTGAAGGACTAAACGGTGTTGTACGCAACATTATAACACGGTTTATACGTTTTACCTGCACGTCTATGTGTAGTGCCACGGCTATATTATGTATATGATTTTTATTCTTGTTCGCCAGCACCCTTTTCCGGGGGACAGAATGTACGAACAAAAAAAACGGTGTGAAACAATCGGTTACCACATATCCAAAAAGGAAACCCTTAGCCGCACGACAAATCAGCGATTCACCCCCGAAAGGTAAACACACAACGTGCGTACGATATTGTTATTAAAAAAAAACACATTTTTCACGCCTCCCGCGCCGATGGTTTGCCACCCTGCCCACATCCTCCCCCGTCACGTGATTACAATATTATCGTAACCGTTTGTAGGCCGCGGTGAGACGTGTTTATTATTATTTTTCCACGGTGAGGTGTATAATATACGCGATAGGATACCTCCCGACACACCCAAGAAAAACATTGAACAAAAAAACCGAACGTCGACAGCGTAATAATAATATAATATAATATAATAACGTAATGCGCGACAGTATATTATATCATATTATTGTGTTATATTATGTTACTGCAGTTCCAATTTCACGTGCGGGGCACACGAAGAGCTGTGCAGTGCCATGAGTTGTTTTTACACACGATATTCCTGGCAATGTTGTATACAATGCACACTCACACACGCACATATATATATATATATTTGTCGTACAGGCGGAGAGGGGCGTTTTCAGGGGTAGGAGAAAAAACCGCACGATAGATAGATAAAAAAAAAAAACCTCTGTAAGTCTTTTATGTGGTCTCAGCCTTTGATCTTTCGGAAATCTTATCGGTTTCCATTTCTCGAAGATCTCTCCTCTTGCAGCAGCAGCTCCCGCACCCCAACCCCGTTTTTGGCCCTGCCCTCTAAGCTGCCCGAACCGCAGCTCGAGCCTTCGTATTATGTGTACCATATATATATATATATATATATGTGTGTGTGCAGGACGATTACCTGCCTATGTGTCCTGCTCTATACCGTCATCCGTCCGCCCATCGATGCGCGTGCGTTTGTTTCACCGCCGTTGAAACCAGCTATCATTACGGGGCATCTAATGTTTTTGTTGTCCTCGATGGCCTTTTATGATTCAAATAACGTATACCTGCCTATAATATAAACGTATATTATTATTATTATTATTTTTTTTTTGTCGTCGTCGCCGTGCGATGTGGTCGTGTCTGCGTGTCATCTGCCGCTCGATTTCGGATCAAAAAATCCGTCTCCTTTTGTTGGGCGACGTTTTTGTCCGCGACGTCGCGGTTTCCGCTTTGCTAACGACCCACAATGCTCGCTATATTATTATTATTATCATCATCAGCTGCCCCAGAATTCCACCGCGTCCGTCCCCCCTTTAAACAATATAATATGTCGTGGGGGCATATTTTCTGTGGTTTTTTTCCGATTTTTTCTTCTTATTTCTTTTTTCGCCCCGAACAATCGACCGCGATGGCATCATAGCGGTGTACCGATCTGCAACCGAAGAGGACGACTGTACGATTTTCGGTCCCTATACATATTGGAGCACTGATTTCCGAAGACTGTCAACCCCGAGTGCCATCCTCCACGGTCCCTGACGTGTAGTACCTATATTATATTTAAAAAAAAAAAAATAATAAAACACACATCGTTGTAAAATTATTACATTCATCGGTTCACTTAAAATAAACAGAAAAAAAATGGTAGTAAACATTAAAAAAATAACATATAATATGAGTGACTAAAAATTCAATAATAACCAAGTTAACAAGTCTTGTTAATATATTTTGAATATGTTGATAGATGGTACATACAGGAATTGACACATTATAAAGGTGACTCATTACAACCGATTATTTATACAGCCATATTATTTTCATACGATTATAAGCATAACAATTTCTGATTATGAATTTGAACATTTTAATCACACATTTTACTAACTTTATATAATATAAATTTAGGAATCATAGTTTCTGTATATATTATTATTATTATTATTCGTTACACTTACATTTTCAGCTTAACAAAATTCAACCTGCTAAATCGTTCGATGGTCAATTAAATGATACGACAACGACAACGAAATTCGTTCTCACCCTTATAAGTTTTTGTTTTCATAAACGGTGAGTTGTGCGTGAATTTTGAGCATTCTCTACCGTTTTACCAAGTAGGCATCCGCTTTATTATTAAAATAGCTGTGCCCATAAAACGTATACCTGCCTACATAATGACTATGATTGGTAACAAAATTACGGTAAGCACTTATACTACGGTGTCTTTGCACAGCGGTTTCGTCGTCGAAAGTTTTAAACTGCTCTGGCGCCCGCATCCGAAACACCGAGGACGTTTTTTTTTTTTTTTAGCTAAAATAGGTCGTCGGAAAATCACCAAACGCGGTAGGTACCTTTTAAACGACAACTTTATTAACTGTACAATCTATTAATTACAAAAGTTTGTGATGACGATGGTAATAATAATATACAATATCATGTTATAATAGTTGCCTATAGAGGTATAGGTATTATACGACCGAAACACATCCCAGGACTTTCTGGACCGCCGGAAAACGATTATAATAATATAATGTAAACATAATAAAATGTACGTCCTATATACCTATATAACGTACGAGGTACACGACAAGTGTAAGATAATATGATTCACTGTAGCGAATATAATTTGCATTTCACGGTTTTTCGATCGCAGTGAGTCCACTGAGAAAAACTATACGTCGCTGTAGGTAATTAGGTCGGCTGATGTCTGTATATACCGCGGTATACGCACGGTTGATATTAAACAAGCAACTTTTAATTGTACACGAGGCTTGCAGTTGATTCTTAGTTTTAAAACGGAAAGTTAATAAGCCTACTTTTTAAAGACCTTTTAATGAGTAAACACGAGCTGCATCCTTTTAACATCTCCAAAACTTTCAAAGTTATAGTTACTCGGGGTGTCGTTTAACACTTGACTCTTCGGCGAGAGTATATATAATCTAAAAAGTATCTTTTACACTACCGACTCGCTTTCAAAATGTGCATTTTATTAAATACCGTGTTGACGCGGTATAGGAAGTGTAAATACTGTAAACGACTGACATTAAAATTTCGAGAAATAAACAATTTCGTCGAAAACCCGCTATACCTATATAATATAGTATTAATGTTTATAATTTGATGTATACACCTAAGGTAATACAATTTTCATTTGGGCTCCAAACACCAAGGTAAATGCTTCGTCAATGCTCCGCTAAAAAACAAAACAAAACTCAAGATATTAATTGTGCTTCGTCGAGATGTTGGTCACTCGCAGTCTCTCGCCTTTCGATACACGAGTCACTTTATTGAAATCATTCGAAATTATTTTATCACGTTTCGTCATCTTCGTCATCCATACAAATAATATATTTTTTAACATATTCTAATCGATTCGCGATTGTTAATCGGTACGTGACCCGCAGTCGCAGCCATTTGTTTTTACGAAGTAAATATTATATTTTTGTACGTACCTATAATTGTACCCATATGATGTGCATCAATTTAAAAAAAAAATGGGACAACTATCATACCATATACTTTGTCGAAATAGCTTTTAATAATTTCTCTTGAAATATTATAATTCTATTCGATGAATGATATAAAATTAAACTGTTTTGATGAGCGACTACTTTAAGATTCTACGTAAAAACAACCCTTATTACGTCCTATTGTCATTGTGTTCGCCGTACTGCAAATTCCGATTTAAACCATACACCACGACGACAAGAATTATTTAAAAAACTCCTCTCGCGACGAACCATTGTTCTATCGACGTTGTCGAAACCGTAGCAACTATACATATTAATATATTATCGTTGTACAGGTGAAAAACGCATTTCGTTTTGTTTTTCCCGAACGTTTCGCTCTACAGTTTATTCGTCGTTTTTTTTTTTTCATACGTTCTTCTCGTCTAGCGGTGGAATCGTCAAACTATTTTTAGCTACGTACACGCATTTCGTCCCGAAATGTTTATAGTCACCCGGGAAAACGACTGACAATTTAACCGAACTGATTAAGGACGTGTCAGCCCCAGAACAGTCTCTTTACCGAATAAAATATGTTCCCTAGCCACACCGAATAACGTCCGAAACAAACTATACAACTCCGCGAAAACAGATTGCTGCGGCCCGACCGTAATTTCAATCCGGTCAGACTAAATCATCGTTTAAATGCCGAATCGACGTCCAATTAATTATTCAAAATCGTACGCGTGCACAGCCCACTGCAGCGTGTGCAACACGACAGTATTATATTACTTATCAATATGTTGCACACTGTAATCGTTCGACACGTCGACTGAAATGATGATGCTCGTCTGGTCACACGCACGCGTTTTTTTTCCAGACGCCCCTCCGAAAACGCAATCGTTACACATTTTAATAATATGTAGGTACTATGTGAAATATCTCAATCTCTAAATTGTTTGGTTAATTTTTTCTAGGGAGATCGATAGCATGGAATTTGTCTTCTCTTACACGCGCGTCGCTGTATACGTGCATTGGAAATCATAATTTTTTCATTCGAATGTACCCGCAGCGATCGGTCTAAAAATATAAACCAAGGTAAGGATTTTGAAAACATATTTGAATGATTGGTCGTCGGGTGTTAGGGTTGGCTTTCCCGAATTTTCGATTTCATAGCTATATTATAAATAGTAAAAACCCATGTTTCAACTGTTATGCGGAAAAGTCGAAATCGGAAAATAAAAAACTTGCAAAATCCGCTGCAAAATGCTGCAAGTGTTGTACGGATATAAATACCGTTTCCGATGCTCTCAACAATATAGTATCGTCATGTCCACA
The DNA here is from genome assembly GCF_001856785.1 of Myzus persicae. Classification (NCBI taxonomy): domain Eukaryota; kingdom Metazoa; phylum Arthropoda; class Insecta; order Hemiptera; family Aphididae; genus Myzus; species Myzus persicae. Next base: position 71,289 of record NW_019104100.1, on the reverse strand, counting down.
GTAGGATATATAACCTGTATATAGTCATTATTTATTATACTCATTTCGGGAATATATGTGTATAGGTATATGTACCATAAATAATATTATGCATCATATCATCATCTCGTCCGGCTGGACCGTACTTTACGTGTCAGCGAACACTGGACGTCAGTTTTACGGTTTTTGATGTTTGTATTTTCCAATAAACGAATACTGCAGGAAACGGATGTTGGGTTTTGCGGCACCGATATTTCGCCGGTTTCGTCGGATCGTGTAAAATAATATATTTTAATATTGCAACAATATCGCGATACCGTTTCGGCGCCGCCGTGTATACATAGCGATAACACGATACTATTATTATATAGCACCCACACCGAGCGCGGAATTACACACATAATTATCGTGCAATATAATGCAATTTATGAACGGGGTGAAAAACACGGGTGGGTAATTAAAAATAACCGACGACGGACGCGCGCACGGGTGAACCGCTCTGCTTTGCGATATTATAATATATGCGTCGAGTGTATAATATTCATCGCTTAATGCACACACATACAATAGTAATAGGCGCAAAACGATATCATATATTATACATAATATTATTATCATCGGCGGCCGTAACGAACACACTGCACCGTGCACGGTCGGTCGGTCTGCAAATATTTTTCCTGACTGCACACCGCATAATATCATACCTGTGTACATATATATATTAATATCGACATCACACAAACTGTTTGCCAACAACTGCAAGTGTAAACACATCGAGAGTCCGTGCGATTTGACTCCTGAGAGTATAAATAATCAAACATGTATAGGCGACGATCGAAAAAAAAAAAAATAAAAACACCACCGGACTTTCGTGCCCCGACCCCGTCGTTGCACCGTCGTCACCAATTAGTCGTGCAGCCGCGTACATCATCGATTGTCGAGACAGACAACGACAAAATTGAAAACAATAATATATTAAGACGTCTATAGATGTGTCGCGCGTGTTATAATAATGATTAGGTGTATTACGTCATTTTAAGCGAAGCGAATTCGATAACTATTTCGACGGTCAGCGGAATCTGATATATTATCGCAGCAAGTCTCTCACGGCGCATTGCACGTCGATATTCTCACCGGTATAATATACTTTTAGTCGATTGCACATGGCAGAAATGATTTTTTTTTTAAATTTAAATGACCTTTTAAGATACGATTTTTGATGATCTAAAACATTAAAGTAATAATTATACTGCACGACGCGCACTACTATATATATATATATATATAATACTGCAGCAGCCCGTGTCCATTATTCGTATCATTACAAGTATTGTATATTATTATTATTATTATTGTACACGACACTATGAGAACCGATTTTTTTTTTAGTGTTTGGTATAATCGAGTCGTATACTCGAACCACGGTAATAATATCGTTTGCGTCGTGTGAAATCCACCGCACACTGGACCGTTTTCATTATAAACCGATCGAAGACGATGCGAACACATCGAACTCATCTACACACTGCACACAATTGAGGAAATTTACGCATATACATCTACACTATGCGTAAGACAATAAAATATTAAAAAGTTGTGAACAGATGGTATACAGTATATATATTATTATTAAAAAAAATGATAAATAACGCACACGTAAATATATAATGTAAATACTCGCAGGTCTCGGATAAGCTTGTTCGTCGTATTGTGTATTTAATATTGTAAAAAGGTTTTTATTTTGTTTTTTTTTTTTTTACAACTATTATAATAATGACTTTTTGAAAAGTCGAGTGTTTAATGGTTTAGTGTGCAGGACTTGAGTGCAAAACTGTGTAACGGAAATGGCATTTGGTAATTTTGAAGACGCACGAATATATTACCTAACAATAAGTACCTACCTATATAATATATAGTACACTTCGGTGTTTGTTTAATTAATGCGTTATTATTGTTGTTGTGTACTATTTTACAATGCGTTTAAAAACGTTGTGCAATGTCTTAACGATTTTCACGGAAAAAAACCATACAAAAGTTTCATGGTTTTCTACCATTAAAACTACAATATCATAATTATTATTCACATGGGTGAATTATTGTGGTGCATAATATTTAATAATTAACAATGCATATTGTACTAAAGTGGGATAGGTATAATATTTTATATGCGAAAAAAGTCGACTTTCCTTTTGGAATATTATATATTTAAAACAACATTTAATACCAAAGTGTTATTAAAAAGTACTAACTAATATTTTAATCCAGAAGTGGTTATTATACTACAGCATCTTGTTGATAGCCCAATAAATTGTATAAGCAAAAAAAATATATCCACGTCCGTATATAAAGCTGGTCTAAAAATATAATTTTAGGGACATTGCTTAAAAAATCCCAAAAAGCAGTAGACGACATTATAATATGTTTTGAGAATTTAGATGCAGAGTAATAAATTTTTTTTTTTTTAAACTAGAAAAAACAATCTTTATGCGCATGTAAACCGCCATAATAGTTGGGAAGCCGCCGCATTCCGGAGGATTTTAATGTTATTAAGGATTTGTTGAATTGTATAATTTAACCGGGTTGCGTACAAAAGTCGTTAATACGTATTTAAAAGTGTTCAGTTATAATATTTTAATGGTACAAACTGCTAAGACGAGAAACGCTTTATTCCGTTCTAAAAATATCGCCCTCTGTTTGTACACGTTTCGTCTTACAAAAGAAAAATGTTAGCTCGGGTGGTATATAGAAATCCAAACTGGATGGGAAAAGTCTTAAATAAGCCTCCTCGTTGAACAGTACTATTATTATTAATGTTGTTGTAGTGATTTTATTCTTTTCTTTTACGTGAATAAGTATTCAAAACAACAATGAGTATATTATTATTACTATATTATATATTATATTATGCTCAAAAACACACTCGAACCCATTGCCTTATAAAATAAGGTAGGTATGTATACATATTATTATTTTCATTATTACCCCTTCATTCGGTCCCTTGTACACATATAATCTTGTATGCTCAAACTAATTTACGTGAATGAATCAAACGCAAAGGAAATTAGGAACGCTTCCGTACACACCGCACTCGGGTGGGGTGGCAACAGAAATCGTGGGCTCGCGATAAACAAATAAATTTCTTATTATTGTTAAGCCACAAAAATACACTCACGCGATTTTGAAAAACAATACATTAATATCATGCTTAGAAATAATAGTTTAACGGCGTGTGTGTAAAGTATATAATTTTGGCATACCTTTATGCAGTGCGTTTTGCGCGTAGTCGGACAGTGTCTGCAATATTATATGATATTATAATAAATAATAAAGATTTTCGAAACGGACGCCCTTTTCCGCTTTAAGAAAAATAAAATTTTATTTAAAAATCGAAAGTCGTTTATGGACGAATAACTATATAGTTCGTTTCCTTTCGTACATCGCCCAGCGACGATTTTGACGGGAACCTATACTAGCTGCTATGCAATATACACATATATGGATAGTGTTCAATAGAACTATGGCTCGTTATAAAACTGAAAGGACTCATCTCGTCGTCGTCGTCGTCGTCGGGTGAGCTGCAGCTCGGTCCCGGGAGAGGGTTTAAATCGCGACGAGGGACCCATACCAGTTTTAACACGCACTGGAAAATCATTATCGTCCTCGTCCTTGTCCTCCTGAAAACGCTTTTATCGTCGATCATCTCGGCGGATACGTGTCATTCGATTTGACGGGCGGCGGCGACCCGTACGACATATATTCCATTGTAGTCGACCGTACCTACCACCGGTTCGGCCGAGGGACGAGAGACACTATATATACACTACTATATACATGCGACATGTATATAATAATAATATGCATTGTTGTAGTACATAATATTATATATTATTATACATGCGTAAATAACGCTGCGTGCGACTCGTCCGTGAAAGGGTCTCTGGAGATCGATCAGAAATGCCTGTTTGCGACGAACGACGACGACGACCATGTGTATAATATTTTTATTATTATTATTATTATATATTTTATTATTGTCCAAACATTAGCCGCTGTCGTCCACAACGACGTAATGTGTCGTGGTTGACAAAAAAAAAAACCGAGCTGCGCGAGTATAATATAATATAATATACTCACGAGACCTCGGCGGCCACCAGGTAAGGAATCCGAACGAGAGGACAGCTGCAGGAACACCGATAAAACACTCTGAAACGCAGTAGGCTTACATATTATTATTATACTATTACACATTACTACAACAGGTCACCGGCTCAAACGTTTCCCGTTTTCAATTTTAGTCAAAAAAAACATTTTTTATATTATTATTAGGTGATATTTTATCAAATGAATCATTGCATGTCATTCGTTTGCAACTCCTTTATCACTTTAACGTCTATAACATTATAATATACCTACGTACTGATAAAACTGAGGACGAGTTCGTAGCCAAGCACTTCTTGACGTCGTTATAGACAATAAAACGATGTTTTACTAATTTGACGACTTCCGTTTTTCACAATCGGTGCGATGACCAGAACGCTGGTTAATACGTAGAATAGATACCCAATGTAGTGGAACCTCGATAAAACTCGAACGTATACAAGTCGAATTTTCGGTGATAATTTGAAGGAATATCCGGGCGCCTGTACTCCAACAGGTACCTGGTACACGCAATTTTTTCGATAACTTGAATTTTTGATAGCTCCTACGTTTTTTTGCCCCCGACCGATTCGAATTATCAAGGCGGTCTGTATAATTATAATAATATGACGATGTGAGTCTGCAATCGAGAAAATACGAGTAGCAAACTTTAAAGGTTTATCGCGTGTTTAATATTAGAAAATCATCATTAATTTTTCTCTGATACGAGACGACAATAACGGTTTTCGATTCGGAAAACTTTTATACAAATCATTATTATAATCCAAGTTCGCCGCAGTGCCTAAAAACTTTTACGTTACAAACACGTATAGGCAGCATGGCCTTAACGAGAACCGAGCTCGGGCGCGGACTTCATGATTTATTTATTTTATTCCGTATAATATACATTACACTCGACTACATTGGAGATACCGGACTCATACTCGGAAGTGCATTTATGCTTGCGCAGCAGTGTCTGTAAGTTGTTTTTTCCTTGATTTTAAATTGGTTCGGAACGCATTATATACCCGGACGGGAAAACAACGCAAATATATAACATTTCCGGAATGAGCTATTCGTGCACAGTGCACACAACCCGCGTGTACCCACTCGAGTGGCGCGCAAACAAATTTGGTAAGTGGTTGTACGTAGGTAGGTACACTGCGCGGCGACGGTCCCCCGAGGTGGTTGGCTCCTTACCCCCCATTGCAATCCGCACCCCCTTGTCCCACGCAACAACCCTCCGCCCCGCCGCTTTCGTCCTCCGACCGCGCTGCCGGTTATTCGTGTTTTTACGAGTGCGGCAAAATATACGAATTTGTGTGTCGCATCGC
>NW_019104100.1:0-65793 GCF_001856785.1 Myzus persicae | reverse complement strand
CCCCCCCCCCCCCGAACTCTTTCCCGCGGGCCACGTCTGCGACAAATTTAATGACGACAATAATAATAAAGCAATGGTGTGTATACCGCAGTGCGAGTGAATGTTTGCGTGGAGATGCTTATTTGGACTGCATTGGAAAAGTTCGGCACGAACCTCGCGTATAGATGTCCTAAAGTCCTGACGGGATTCGTCCTTCGGATACCGTTTGGTTTGCGAGTGAGTGAGTGTGTGTGCGTGTGTGTGGCTCGATCGCAGCGTTAAATTTACAACGACAGCGGTCCACGAAACGCGTTTGAGATTAATAACATTATGTTCTGTTATGGTATCGCATAATAATAATATGTTATACCGCACACATCACCAGGTTTTAACCGCACCGGTGAAGACATTTGTTCGGATTCTCTATGGGCCTATTGGGTAATTTTTACTCGTTATTCACCTCCGAATGTTTTTTTTTTTTTTTTATCGTCGTTTTAATCGACACGGCCAAGTCGGCGAAATTGTTTTTAAAAATGTTAACGATTTGTAACCAAAAACACTTTAACAAATATAATACGAAACAAATTAACATATTTATCGTAGGTTCATAACTATTCTAAGGTTTTCAGTTGTTCACATAATATTATATAGCGTAATCAAATGCAAATGACGGACATTAAAAGAATATTTAAATTATAAATTTACTGCTGTTTAAATATTTTATGAACGATTTCGATTGAAAATTCTTGGACGGACTAATATAACGCAGTACGTTTTCTTGAATTATCATTTAGGTTCAAAATCAAAAACATCTAGGAAACATCCATCTTCAGGGCATTTAATGTTATTATTTTCGTTGTATTATGATATTAACCCTCCCGCTGTTATTCATAATATTATAGTTTTATTATAATTACAATTTACAGAGCAGTATAATAATATACTCTTAATTTCGACAGAATTAATTTTCATCATCAGAACATTTTGGTTGACCGAAACACAAATGACATCACACTATGTTATACTGTAGACAGCATATATACGATTTTAATTACATTAGTATACGGTATTGTGTTACCTACTTTATTTTATTATTTATATACATTTTTTTTTTGAATAATGACGTGACTGGTCAATGACACCGAAAAGTCCTTCATCATTATTTTCCGACTCTGTCTATTTTTTCCCTAAATTCGAGCAAAAAACTATTACCTTCCGGAAGTACCACCCGCTATTCCAATGAATCTGTGTAATGGTAAAAAATACCGAATTGTCATTCTTTCGGAAAAAAACCTATTTTATTACAATTGGTGTTGGAATGCTATTCACTGGTGGACGAAACCAGAGGTTATATTATTATCTAAAAAGACGAAAAACTGTATAATACCTACCAAGTGCTGTTATATAATATAGTGTTATATACGATTCATAACAAAGCTGTTGTAGGTACCTACAGTATATTATATACTTCAGTGAGTCACAATATTTTCAGATTATGTAATATTTTAACATTTCAAAATGAATCCAAAGGTATTAATTATAGTTAGGTAATACGTATTATATTAGGAATAGTATTATATTTTGCTACTGTTTTGGATTTTTATTTAATTTTTTATACACATGTCATTAAAGTGTGTTAATGCCGGTGTTAGAATCAACTCAAAAGAATACATAAAATAATGCTGCATGAATAGTTTATTGCAACATAATATTTTCGCTCATTTGACATTTATTTTTTTTTTAAACCATCACCAGTAAAAATACGCATTTTTAATAGACACAGATAATTACATATTATCGCACACTTGTAGTATAACATTAAATCGTTGATAATTATTATTTTTTATATATAGGTAGTTAAACGTTTTTAAATACAATTTCGTGTCTCGCTGTCATTAAATTTTATAAGCAGTCGGATATCGGTAAAATTGTATATTTTATAGGCCATATACGATTTTTATATTTAAGTATCTACCGCGAGTCTCTGACGGAAAAATCTCGTCCCGAGTTAAATCGAAACCAACACTTGAAGGTGTCGTAAGGTCTAAAAAAAAATCTGACCGTTTATAGTCAAAAACGTTGGCGACTAGTGGTGAATACCATAAAAACACGTTATTGCGAATTCTTCTGCGAGTTTTGTTTGCTATGTTGGTACGCGATAATAATTGTCTCATCAGTTGAGATACACGCCTGCACTGAAATGCATATTATTTTCATCATTATTATGCATATCGGTAGACGATAGTATATTTAAAAAAAAATTATTTCACAGGTTTGTTTTTATGGGCATATGATGTCAGCGCACCATTTGTTTTCTCTCTCTATCCCTCGGGCAACTTGAAAAATTTATGTTTAGCAGACTTTTTATATTATAGTGGATTCACCTATTATACAATTTTAAGCTAAAAACATTATCTGTGACGCTAAGTTGGCCTTTTACGATCTTTATTTTCAATTGATAAGCATTTTTAAATTTTAATAATTTACACGCTCATGACTTACATAAAAATAAAAATTTCATAAAATACCCAACACAGGGATACGGGTAATGGTCTGAACTTAAAATTGTATAATAGGTGAATTCACTTTAATATTAAAAGTAACCGTTTGTTATTTAACGGTTGGTTCTTCTAAACGTAAATTAACTATGTTGTGCGTGGTTCAGACTTCAGAGAGAGAAAACAAATAGTGAGCTGACAAACTCTTAATTTTATATTACACTCGTTTAACCAATAACCATGATCATAATTTAAACTTTGGTCGGATAACCTCCAAATGAATGATATGTATGAAAAATGGCCTATGTAAGTGTGATATAGTCGCAAGACTAGGCAAACGAAATGATAATTCCACGTCCGTCATATTTTACAAGCGCACACTATTATACCAATCTAGTGCACATACTCTGAAAAATAGGTGATATCGGCGGAGAGAGTGAAATAAACCGAAGAAACCGACGTGAACCTACCTAGGCACAAATATATATATTTTTATCGATGGATTATTTGTGATACAGTGTCGCGGGGGGGGGGGGTGTACCGTGTCCTCGATTCTTTTGCTATAATGGTTTATTATTCTTTTTGCCCTATTTTCGGCCGACAGGCACTCGAGTTTGGCTCTCTCTCTCTCTCTCTATATATATATATAAGCGGTCGAGGTAAGCCGTAATTCAAAAACCGTCCGCACTCGCCGTTGACATTTGGGCGTAGAAAACACAAATCCTCTTCCCGCGCAGTGGTTTATACCGCGATTACCGAACGGGGCAGTTACCACACGTGTCGCCGTCCTGAAAAATAAGTCGGTGTACAGCCGAAAAAGGCGGATCCGTATGGTAAGGGAAAAAAACCGTTGTGCCGTGTCCCATATAACAATAATAATAATAATAGTCTGTACCTAACACCCTACAATTTGGCCACTTCGCACTGTATAAACCTACATACACGAATAGATAGCCGAAACAGATAAGAACCCTACAGTGTTTTGCACCATCTTCTGTATATAACGATTTAATATAATATCGTTGGCCGTCGGGAATAATAATACGATAATACAATTTTAATTTCGAAAAACTTTTGAAGAGGTCATCTTTTAATAATGTTCGTTTTAAAGTTGTAAAAAAAAAACAGAACAAAGTTGGTCGTTCGGTTTCGTTGATATTACTACTGAATGCGTCCAGAGGTGATGAGGTACCTATATATGTGTATATATACATATAATAATATATAATAAACACATTATACAGTTTTTAGTTCTGTTTTAATAAATTACCAACGTAGGTAGGTGTATTATAATTTTTAGGTTTACCGCGGTCGTGGGTCACGACTTTATTATAATATAATAATTTAATAAGCGAAAATGTCATTTATACCCGACCTCATTCGTTTTTATTTAATTGAACGGATCTGTTTAAATATGCAATGAGAAATATAATATTTATGAGACGGAAATAAATGCAGAAAAACATAATAATGTCGTAGGGGTTTTCTCGAAAACTGAACTCGGGGTTGCAGTATTGAAATATTATATTATTTTTATTATTATCTCGATATTTCAAAGTCGGCTTACCTACCTGTGTGTATACAAATAATAATATTCTAGAATACATTTTCGTTTCTTTTAAAAACGGTACAAGCTGTTCTTTGATCAAACGAATTAACCGAATGGAAGAGCGTGCATATCATGCGCACAAGTGCATATTATAATGTAGCATTGACGTGGGCACACAAGAAAAAAATCAAAGTGCACATATATAATGTACTTTCAGTGAATTTTCAGATCCGGGTATTCATACGTAACATAATATATTAATATTATACAAAACAATATTGCCGATTTGTCCAATGTAAATTATAATAATAATAATATAAATTGTGTTCATGTGCATGTGCAACATAATATATTATCATCGTATGCATATTATAGCAGTTGTTAACGGGATCGTTTAATTGCTTTTTAATGTTTATAGACTATATACGTACTACATTGTGCCGTGTAAGAAATTAATTCATTCGAGTTGAAAAATTTAATAACGATTGATAAAATATAAAACTGCTGCAGTTGCGCCGATGTAATAATTTATTATAAATTATAATAATAATATGTGCTGAACTTTGTGTGGCCCTCGAGGCTTACACCCATACGGTTCTGGCGTTCTCATTAGTACGCCCGTATGCATCGGCAAAAAAAAAAATGTACGATAGAAAAAAATTACCATGCAAATTCGCGTGAGATATTCGCTTTGTGTTCCTAAGAAAAATAATCATTTGCAGAGATCGAATAGTAAACTCGAAAGCGGGATCGGGGTAAGTAAATAAAATAAACACGGATCTGCAGGGCGTGTATACGGCGAGGACTGCAGAGCACTCAAAAGTATAAATTGACGTACATTGCTATTACTGCACTACAGTGGATTATAGTGTAGTATTATTGCCATTATTTTAAACCCGACAATTAATAATAAGCAGTAACGGAATTTTTACGTTTCGACTTCAAGAGTTGTATTTGAATTTATCAACGCGTCCTGACCTAGTTAATCATATTGTTCGTTGATTTGAGTGCCGTCTGTTGGACAACCTCGTGGTGGAATTATATAATATCATTCGATACGACGACGGATGATACGACTGCTGGTTGAATTCTCGTTTTTCTATAGGTATTTATTTTTGTCCTTAAAGACATCAAGAGGCCTTTGGCGTGCTACAGAATCGTCCGAGATTCGTTCGTCTTAAACCCTGCGCTCATCGGTGGTAGGTACTGCACACGAGTATATTATAATAATACATATTATTATTGAGTGCTGTGTCGCCGGAACCAGAGTGAACGATATGTCATCCGATGCGCGAGAGTAAAATAATAATACTATTGCTATATAGTTTTTCCCACCACGAAAATCGATCGTCGCGCGAAAAGGATTCTCATCGCTGTCGAAGTTTGTGCACGGGCACACAGTGGTCGTCGCAGCAGACGTCATGACGCGATAATAAACGGGTATGCAATCATTGTTTTTATTCTTTTATTATTGTCACGCCGGACCAATTTCCTCGCCAAAGTTCCGCTGCACAGAATGCAGTATACCTGCACACACGTTACATTATACACGCACACATATATATATATATATATATAAAATATATATTCCTATGCGATTGCGTATCCGGTTTTCGTTGGAACGCGAGCCGCGGACGACCTGCAGCAGGACGACGACGAGGACGATATATTTACGACCGGTACGCGCTGCTGCATAAAACATCAATCAGAGCCTCGGGAATTTTATTGCCTCCGCGACGACGTGCATGTGTGTGAGTGCGTAATGTGTATATATATGTTAAACGGACGTCGTCTTCGACACACACACACACACACACACACACACACACACACACACACACACGTACACGTACACGTACACACACATACACCGCAATAATATAATAATACGGACCGACACCGCGCAACAAAGGCGGCGCGCAAAGTGTCGGACAGAGTTATGGCGTGCCCATGATCCGACTACCGATAGGGTCCGATTAGACGTCGCGGGGTACGAAGATTTCTTTTTTTTCCCTATTCCATTATATTATCTCGCTCTGTACGTATATATGTTCCGTTCTATATATATATATACATAGGATATATACATTTGTGCATTATTACATCTGTATGTATATATATATACGTGTACCACACTCGCATGTGTCAATATATGTATATATGTGTAGGTACATAATATGTGATATGTGCTGTATACCGCGCGGTAACCGCCACCGACCAGATGAAAATTGCGTTCAGAGCTCGTGCGGTGCTCTCCACCGTTTTTTCTTACATTCTACAATACAATATTATATAATAGATTATATTATACACCACGTCGAGCACTGACCGCCGCCGCTCCCGCGGTACTTCTGGTTCTCTTTATTTTTTTCGTTTCCCATATTATTACTATCAAACGTTATTCTCTGTATATTAAGCAAGCGTATTATAGGTACCTACGACGCGCTCGTGATGTGTGTGTGCGAGCAATCGTATAACATTATTATTGTATGTGGACGTCACCGGTGGTCCGCGCGCGAATTCGTTTCGGTAGCACATATTAATATTATTATTATTATTATCGTTAAATCGCGTGTGCCGCGAAAAGAATAATAAACATTAAAAAAACGATGCTTTGGCCCATCGTCTGAAGTTTGACCACGTCTAGAGGCGTATTGTGCATTATAATCTATTATAAGTATACCCAAACGCACTGCAAGTAAAACGCTACCGGGGGGGTTGGGTTGGTAAAAAATGAAAAGAGAAAAGAAATAACGAAAAAACGGTCACCGCCGCAGTCCGGAAGCGCAGTCCGGCCCTCCCGCTAGGTGTTCGAAATATACGCATTATTATTAAAAAAAAAAAACCAAGCCAACACCATCATTAACGCCCATACAGATATATTATGAGTGTGTGAGTGTTATTATATGTAGAAAATAATTTAAAAAAATTACAAAAAAAAAAAACGTTACGATTCGGTCCCCATAAATGTATTATATACATACTATAGGCGGATAGAACATTTCGACACGACGTTATGTTTACGTACATTGTATCACACGCACAAACAGACGTAATCCCATATTTCGGAAGCCATAAATTGTTTTCGGTTTTTTTCTCTCGTAGCGTTTCCTTTTTTCGGAGTCTTGACGATTCGACACACTGTCCGTTTACGCGTGATGACGTGAATGGCGAGAGAGACAATTTCGATCACCACCCGAGTCATTATATTATTATTATTATTATTATTATTATTATTATTATTATATTCGTATTAATATTATATTATCCTTACGCACCTCGACTATTCTCTTGGACAATCGAACGGTACAGCACCCAGACATGTCCTGTCTCAACCGATAATTTATTTCGTCAGTCGTACAAGAATATCGCACGACAAACAACAAGCTCTACTATTAGTAATTTTAATATTGTAATGATGTGATATAATGTTTTTTGGGGAGTTTTTGTCAATCACGTTTATCACCAATTATTATTATGATGAAAACGCGTATTACATGCGTTATACTATTAGACAAACGATTGATTGTAGTTATGACGTGGGAATCAGTTTAAAAAATGCTCGCAACACATAAAAAACGAACATATTATATTCGATTATTGAGGGACGAACTCGGTTTGTACACTCGTCCGTTATTCTGTTATTGAAAACGTTTAAAATACGACAATTCTCTATTTTTGTATTCTTGTATTCTGTAGCGATTATCTATAACTACAGTACTGTTAATTCAGATAAGTTGCGTTGCATTTTTAAACACATATTATGCGGTTTGATTTTCACGATTAAATGCACATTTGCCAAACTCATACAGAATCTAAAATGAGTTAATTTTCAAGTACTTTAGTCGTATGATTATGAGTGAAATGTGATTACAATTTAGTTTATTTTTAATAATAATTGAACAGTAAATTGTAATAATTTAAATTTTTTTTGGAATCCTACACGTTGGAAATAATTATTATTATGTGCCAACAAGAAATATTTAGAACCTAATATGATTTATGATCTAATACATTTGCAAGAGACAATGTGTCCATAAAGAGTGATTTAATATACCTAAATGTAAATTAAATTAAGTTATATTTTTTAAAACTAAATACTTTATTTTGTATCATAAACAATCTTGGAAATAAATTTATATGATAGGCTTATTTTTATGACTTTAATATTATTTTAAATTTACTGTTAGATCTTTTGACACAATGATACAAATGAATAAATAAAAATCTCACGATAAATTGTGTTTATCTTTCTGTAATATTGAATATTCATAATATACAGTTGTTATATGGATAACAAATCATTATAGATTGTGAAAAGTACTAAGTAGTAAGAATGTTATTGAGATTAAAATCTGAAATGTCTTTATATAATAATTATTGTATCTTTACCAAATACCAGTTACCATTCGCAGTCAAACAAAAATTAACTTCATCATTTACCGAAAATATAATCTTGAATAATATACCTAAAATACTGTTTACGAATTTTTAAATAGTATATGATTAGTCTTTTCGTCTCATTATAAATGACTCATTTGTCAGTGTGTCTACTCTAAGTTTGAGATTTATTAAAAAGCGTACCTGAAACAAACGGATCAAAACTTTTCTTATGCGGCACGTTATGTTTTACAGTAGTGTTTAAAATAATTACACGGTATTATATTATGTAGATTAAAACAGTGAGAACCGTTTCAATAGTAAATGTCGTTTTTATTAACATTTAAAAGTTGTTTTTCGGTTTTAACTTCACAGAGATCCAACTCCCAAGTAGAAACATATTAATGCGAATGAGTTATTCGGATTAGAACATTCGTACAAGTTAAATAATTTTATGACATTGCAATTCGCTGATCAACTGGCATAAACTATATTCAACTATATTTCTGTTGTGGGGAACTCGTTTTATTCCATATAAGTACCTAATTGAAATGAAATGAATGTTTTCTCTAGTCATATTAAATTTAAAATTTTAATTTTTTAGAGCTGTTAATTATTTTTTTGAATTAAAACGCAATATATCTGATATAATTCGACAGCTACCACGCATGGTGCACTACAAATAATTTTGCCATGTACTCACTCGACGGTTTTAAATTATAATATATTATGATTACGCACCCATTTATTTATTTATAAATTGTCATTTTTTAAGCACTCAGGCGGTGCCAGACCTAATATGTTACTACTTACTTATTACACCAACGTTCGACTTTATTTGCTTCAATCACACGGTATAACAAACACTGCAAGTACAGATTTTTGAATTTAAATAACAGTATACTATTATGTGTACTAGCAGGAGTCCAAAGATATTTTAATTACAAACGTCTGACGTCGTCCATTAATTGTTGTTCGCATGCAAGTGTGTATATAGGAAATTTGTTTACGTTTCCGTGTCGAAGGCATTAGATGGTTCTTCGGGGCGGAAAATGGATTTCCACGGTCGCACATAACACACACACATATACACACACGCATATACATTTATGGTACATGGACATTTTTTATAATTGAAATCCGACGTCGGACAAGAGCATTTCTCGGGCCGGATCTAGGCCTCATAAAGCAACGTTTCCTGGACAAGGAGTTTTATTGTTGACGATTAATCGTACATAGCAACTAGGGCCTGATCGAATTGCATCGGAATGATAATAATAATAGTAATAATATTTCCACACCCCAACCACCGCTCGCACCAGTCCAGTCATCCGGTCGTAAAACGACTTGGCCGAGGGGGTCTGGGTAAAATGCGTAAAATATGGAATTGAACTGCAGTCTGAAACTTCAAATAGTACAATTCAATTGATGATGATAATTATTGTTTTTATAACATTTTCAACCAATTAATTATTGTACAATGTTACAGTATACTAATTAAACAATATTGTACATCAAGTGTCTTGCTGGAACTCGGGATCTTTTTCAGCTGCACATTAGAAATCATTGATAATAATAAATTATCTGTCTGCGTTAAATAATATATAATACATTATCTAATGACTACTCACCCGATGAATTCAAAATGTTGACTTCATGTGGTTTTAACTTATTAATTTATTATAATTCAAAACGGAGAAGGGAATCATACTATAGGTAGTTTTATTTGGTTATATTATGTTAGTGCAATTTTTTTTTAAGAAGTCATAAAACTTCGGAAAAAAATTCAATAAATTAACATCAATACAACCTTACCGGCAACCATTAAACCAATACAATATAATATAGTTTTTGATATTTTACGAGCTTGTGTAATTTCCAATAACGATCATCATATAATTTAATTCACTTGTTATTGCGGATTTCTGTCTATTGCATTTCTAAACTTCTAAATAAGATAGTTATTTTAGGTTACGGTACTTAATTTGTGTACAGATCCATTCGTATTTTTATGGTTATTAGATTAAACGATTTTAAAACCATCGAATGATTTGTACACCAACTACCTATAGCGGCTTATAAATCGAACATCGAGAATGAGAAATCAAATAGGACGTAGCTGGTTTGTTTATTGGACTTGTTAGTTACTTTTAATTTATTTAACTTATAATATATCTATCATACCTACACACACATTCGGTAATAATTTGAAAAAAAACTATAGAACACTTGGTATCTCGATAGTCGTGCCAGATAATGACGAAAAATGTCGAATGATTGATTTTCAAGCGGCCTGGACAATACTGCAGCACTAATAAGTTTACACGTACACATTGTTTAACATTGTTTCTCTCTACTCAGCTATTAATGAAACGAGATCCACAGAACCAATATCTGCAATATTATAAATTATAATTAGTAAATTACTTTACGTGTATAATTAGATGTACTCATATACGTTGCATGTTGGACGTAGGTAAATCACTATAACAGTGCACAATAATTATTCATTTTATTCACAGAATGTAACCATTAATAACAT
This sequence comes from Myzus persicae, assembly GCF_001856785.1. Lineage (NCBI taxonomy): Eukaryota > Metazoa > Arthropoda > Insecta > Hemiptera > Aphididae > Myzus > Myzus persicae. The sequence goes on along the minus strand of NW_019104100.1, from coordinate 54,845 downwards.
ATTAACATACCTAACCTACAACAGCACAGAGATAAAAAGGAAACAGACTTTTGCATAATGCACCTGTATATTAAAGTCAACATATTATCGAGAACGTCTCTCGTATATTTTACTATGTAATTAACACTGAAAAGCGTGAGTCTTATAAACGTCATTTAATAATTATTATATACCAAGGTAGGCGTGTGTTAGGTGAAAATGACGAGTTAAAAGTCTTAAAGCGCCAGCTGTTTATGACAAAATATTATGAAAAGCGAATATTATGCGGTTTTCTCAGATGAAAAATACTATCGAAAGTCGTTGCAGAAAATCACCAAACGCAATAATAATAATGTAATTTTCAAATATCAGATAACTGTTGTTCTGATAGTTTTATTACACACGTTATGATGTACGTCGGAGAATGGTTGTTTTTTTAAATATTTATATATTAAACGTAACACTTTTTTTAACTAAACTCGTTAGCCATGATGGTTCATGATAATAATAATAAGAATAATAATAATAATAGCACGGAGTCGAGTACGAAATTTAACGATCTGCGGATTAAATTATTGCACACAAACAAAATATGTAGGCAATATTGAAATTACACGTTTGGTCATATAAATTATATATAAACGGACCAACATAATATTAAATAGCGTGCAGTCTAGCACACCCGCGTCATACACTTTACCTATATGCGACAGATATATTATGGTATTCGTATATTATAACATGGGTTTAATGGCGTAGTATATTTTAACAGGAATATTGTCGACTGGCAAATTCGTTCGAATTTATAACGCATATATAGTGACGTTTATTTGGTTAATAGCCGGGAGCATATTATATTAATGTGCATGATATACATGTGAGTGCAGTGTGTATATAGGTGGACGTTTATCGGATGCGACTGCAGTTTGAGTGGTGCTCGTCCGGATCCGGATAAACTATTGTATTTCTAGGGACGTGCAGCAGCTAGGTCCGTATGGTGTATACGAGTGTCATTAAAAAGACAATTAATTTTTTAAGTCCCGTGAAGTGTGGCCGCCCATCTTCATCACATCGCTCCTGCAGCGTGACATTATATACAATCCCGCAACGGTGTCACTGTGTACTGTTCTGGATTACTTAAATTGTTAGGTTCGTATATGTTATAGCTTAGGTAATATCGGAAATGCCTGACCAACAGTCATTATGATGTCTAAAACTACAATAGCAGACGATATATCGTCAACACCTAGGCACGGCAAATGAAAATGAAAAACGATGTGATGGTAAAAGTCGAATACTCAAAAACCGATAAATCTATACGCCAATACATTTACTGAAACTATGACTAGGAATTGTCTTTATTGTCTACTATACCGCAGGTAAAAAGACCCGAATCTATAATTTAGTTTGTTTGACAAAATATTGAAAAAGGTAATAATTGTGTTGGAATAATTCACGATGGCGCTGCACAGTGCACACACAATTTTTCTACTCTCTTGTCGAGCTAAGAAAAAAAACAAACCATTATCATCTCGTAAAAATACATCACAAAACAATATAGTTTCACTTTGGATTGCGTAAACTTTCGTTTTGAAGTCGATTCCTGCAAATGCGTTTCCCCATATTACCGTCATAATAACACGAGACGCGTACTACACGACAGTCGGCAGTCCGGTCAAAAAAGACAACAATAAAAAATGTAAGCTTCGGAATAATTCGCATAGAGCTGAAAATTGGTGAGACTTTTGAGATTTTATTCGTGACGAGATACTCATATGGTGTGTACCAATATTATTCCCGGAGTTTAATGTTTTTATTTTGACAGGACTGCGGGTTGATTTCACAGCAGTGAATTTCACTAGAAATTCGACTGTCTAGTTGCCCACATTATATTAAGGATGAGTGAGTGCAACAATCAAGTCTTCTGCACTATATACATAATATAGGGATCTGCCTATATAATATAACTATACAGTGTTGGAACCGGTGACGGCCCTCGACAACACCCCTCCCCCCTCCCCCGCCTTATTACACTCGGTAACACAGTTTCTCGTAAATGCATATACGACCTATTATACTTATTCACGAAAACGAACCATTTGCGGATATCATATTATTATTATTATCTCTGAGCAGAAGACGTGTCGGATCATAACAATATATTATTGTAATGGTACCCATACACATTATTATTGTGTTCAGCTGCGTTCGACGTGTCAAAATGTTTTCACACGAAAACACGCATTTTCGAAGATAAAACAAAATATTCCGTCGCTGCTCATGCGATGCTTATCTCCGGGCGCACAGCGCCGAGCGGTCTTGTACGTATCGGGAGTCGTAGACACGCGGTCCGGGCCGGTGACGTGCGTGTAAGTCGCGCTCGCGGGTGTGTGTGTGTGTTTTTGTATATATTATTATTATTGTTGTTACCACTACTACTACTACTACTACTAGCGGTTGTCTCACTTATGCACAGCTATCGCGTCGTACGAAAATGGGTTCTCGACGCTCACTCCCGTTGTCGGCGAGCTGTTATCCGAGGGTGAGATCGTGAAAATTTCGTCGGAGACGTCTGCGATATTAATCGTATACACACTCGCGGATCACGTGCAGCGTGCAAAACGGTTTCCTACGAGCGCCAGTGCTCCCCTTCGCTGCAGCTACAGCTGTGTGGCGGCGGCGGCGGCGAAGGTGCGGGGGGGGGGGGGTGTGTTGTAGCGCTATAAAGTATAGTGCTGCAGCGGTACATAAACCAAGCGCGGATACCTCGGCGGGGTGCCCGGCTATAAATTACCGAGAAGCCACCAAGGTAGATATATCCGAAACGTGTTCATTGTTGCGCCGGAGGGGTGAGTGGGCGTGCGGGGCTGGAGACGACGGACACGGGGGTAGGTTTAATCGTTTTGGGGTGGTTTATAGGAGATATAATATGGAGAGTACAAAAGTATATATACGCGAGCGTACACACTGCACACACGGCGTGCTGCACCGCACAGCATATTATTATATATTATATTTATTATATAATATATGTCTGCCGGTGGTGGCAACGGTGCGCAGGCATTCTATTTTTATTTCGGGCTCGTATTATAATATATTATATTATTATTATTATAATACCACCGTAAACGGTCGCGTACATGCTTGGACGCTCCGGGGTGTATTATTGTGTACGCGGTGTGTTTTGGTTTTCGATTCTTGGGGTGCACAATAATCATAATAAATTCGTGTTGTGCCTCGGATGCCGGGCGTCCTCTATTCCGGAGTCTTCGGGACGACGACAATGGGCCGAGCAGACGACCACAAAAACGCAACCCCAGAGACTTGGTACGCGGGGATCGTGCGCTCTTATGTGTTTGAGTGAGATCGAGTGAGAGAGTGGGTAAACTGCCGAGTGCATGCGCAGGAGTGCACAGAGAGTGTGTGCGTGGCGAATCATTACGATATTTTCATAATATATTGTATAATAATAGTATAATACCGGAATCCGAACGCCACCGCGACGACGACTAAATTACTAAATAATTCTGATATTTCACGAATTTCAACACACACTTTATGACTTTTTATTTTTTGTTACATTGCTGCGACTGCACAGGACTCGAAAGTTTCTAGTGTATGCGGGTGATATGTACAACTTTACTGTATAGTTTCGGAAATTGTAAGATTCCTTCATGCGGGTCGTCTGAAGCCACCATTTGCGAGTGTACAATATTTATTGTTCTGCCGCTCTGCGTATTGTTTGTTTTTTATGATATTTTGTCATTATACATAATAATAGTATGTTATAAATAATAACGTTGAGATGGTATTTTAACCTGAAGCGATCGATCTACTGCAGCTGTAGTAGTGAGCTTGAAAAAGTAATGTTTTTTTCTCGTCGAGTAGTATAGCTGGTGACTTTGTAATATTAAACTGCTCTGATCGATCATACTATATTATTAGTATCCATAATTTCCTATAAGCGTCTTCACGTCATGATGCACGGAGATTTGTTCACATTAAAGTACCCATGTTTCCGATCCGACGAATATCGATTATGTAAGACAAACTATTTTATTTTGACGATATTATCAGAACTCTTTACCTACGCTGTTATTAAACACACACACAATAGTTGTTAACAATAGTTATAGCTGGTATCTACAATTCAGACGGGTCCATTTATTTTACAAATCAATATTACCTATATAATATTACCAGAATAAAATAATATGGTTTTTCCATTAAAAAACTGTATTGTGTTTAATTTTGCACCCAATCAATATAATACCCATATAAACCATAATATTATACACAACATAATTAAGTATACACTCATAATTATGTACATGCGTCACTGTGGCTTGCGTACACAAAGCAAAACGACACACGCGAAAGTGTTAATATAACGGCGTATAGTTAATCGAGTGCTTATTCAATTTGAATATCATCGTTCATAAATCACCGTGCGATTATAAAGGAAACACGTCAACAGTCCGATAACTAATCGGAGTAATTAATTATAGCAGAAAATAAATTATATCCCTTTAATTTTCTGATACGTTGAAACCTTTTCCGTGTTTTCAAAATCGAGCGGCCCTTACGTGCCACGGCGGTGGTGGCGACACAAACTAGCGTCATATTTAACTTATTCATTCACCCCTCGGCGACGGACATATTGTCGGACCTATACATTCGTTATTTGGTTATTTCACGCGAATCAACTACTATTCGTAATTTATTCTTCGCACAACCGGGGAAAAAAAAACTGTACATAATGCAGAATAATAGTAATAAAAATAATAATAATAATAATAATAATAATAATAATAATGATAAAAGATATTCCCTCGGTGTTAATATGCACTTAACATTTTTCTCGTTTTTTTTATTATTATTATTATTATTATTATTATTATTATTATTATCCCCTCGCACGCATAGCGCATGTTTAATTGGCGAATGTGTGCTCGAGCATTGTGTGTCATCGGGGTGGGTTATTCGGAATGTTATATGTACAATATATGCGTATACGAACATCCATGTAAACGCGGCAGATGGAGCCCAGTGACCGCGTCGGACAAAAACCCCTGCAGGTCGCCATGTGGCCTCCGAAAACAACCCATAACGTGGTTTTTGTTCTATATTCCATCGATAAGGATGATCCGCCATTGTACAATATACCGCAATCAGGGAAAATTTAGATTTAATCGATATTTTTAGTATTGTTGACATAAGTATAATGTATAAATGCGTGGTGCATAATATTATATAAATATTTACATTACAATGCGAGTATCTCAGACTTCCTTTTGTGTGCTCATTACTATTATAGATACATGAATATTGTATATACACTACAAAGTAGGTATAATCAATAATATTATTCTATTAGATATTATATGTTCATTTTATACTATATGATATGATTTGTGTCTAATAATTGTCGGACACCTGACTTAGGAACATATTAAATACAAATCGAATTTTAATTGTCATATATTATCATATAAGTATTATCATTTATGGTTATAATCATAAATTTGCATTATAGAATAACGACTGTATTATTTAACGTCGGCGGACATGTTGAAGTGTGGAACCTTAATTTATTTAATTGTTAAATTAATTAAGATGATAATCTTGAATGGTATATTTTGATTCAGAGTGAAAATATTTGTACATCTGTATATAATATAAAGGTATCAATAATTATAGGTGAACAGAAAGCTGTTACAGAGTTTCCCATCGTTTGTTTGAATAAACAGAGTTCATTAATATTATCTTGTGTTACACCTATAAAAACTAATAGACCTGAATAAAAATAATATTAAAAGAAAAAAATAGTTGGTTTATGCTCACACCATGGCTACCTGTAAATAATATAAAAATATGTATCAAGCTGTAATAGTAGTTTCAGTTTCTCAAAATATGTTTCGTTCGACCTTGAATTTTTTCTGGGCTTATTAATATTTTAATCGAAACTAAACCAGCCGAGCCCTCCGGTCACCTATTGCAGTATAACTTTATATGGACTGCGTGTTTTTTTTTTGGTTCGCGATCGAAAAATCGGTCGTCGCCATATATATAATATATTATTTTATATTATGCTGTGTACAAGTGTGGCTTTCCTTTCATGTTATAGACCACATCATTTATATTTAGCTATACAGAATTATTTTAAACACATGGTTTCGATGATCTGCAGCTGTCAAACACAGTTATCTTGTCCTAAGTACAATATAAAAAACCAAATTGTACCAATATCTGCAGAGCTTGAGGAGCTCGAATCTGAAACAGCACGACAAGAAAAAATGCACCGTGTAACGACCTGTTAATAACTATTACTGTGAAAGCAATGGTCGAATATATATTATGTCGTCTAAAATGATGTTACGTGGATGTATAATTTCGTCGACGATGTATTAAATTCAGAAAAACATTCAAATTTATACGCACGAGAATGATTTTCGCAGTGCATGTTATAGGTATACTTAAAATAAATATATGATAAACATTTATAAAATATATAAACATACGCCATAACTAATTATTATGATATAATATTTATAACATATAAAATATTATAATATACGCTCGGCCGAAAAAGGAATTTATGGTTCACCACCGCCGCCGCGACCGTGTGCACCGCATCAATGGGGTAGACAACGCGAAAACCAGTCGGTGGTAGGTAACATATGTATAATATGTGTGTATATATATATGATTCACGGGCTGAGTATTATTTTTTTTTTAGCGGCGGTCGTCTCGTCGTTTCCGAGACGCATTCATTTTCGCTGTCGGACCGCACACGGGCCGCCAGATAAATCAATTTTATGTAATATTTTGGCGTTGCCGGGCGTTTAAGTCTCCGTGGGTATCGAAAAACGTTTAATCCGCCGCTCCGGCGGTTCGCTGATAAAAAAAATAATAATAAAAAACTCCACATATATATATATATACATGTACAATACCTACCCGCCCAATACTTTTCGTAATATATTTTATTATACATGAAAAAAATAATATCATTACACACAGCAGAGACACATATTTCATATGCATTTAGATAACTGGTCTGCAGCGGTGTGTGCGCGCGTTATTTCAATGGCTCGTAAATCGTTTAATATACTATATACCATTACGATATTATATATATATATAAAAATACGAGTATAATATATAATATAAATAAATATATATGTGAACGCGCAAATCATCGCACATCCCCGTCCATATATGTGTACCTATATAGATATATCGTGCGTATAATGCGTAAACACGATATTATTATAATGTGCCGGCAAAACCGTATACTGCTGCAGGAGTTCGACATCGAAAAGCGCCAAAAAAAAAAAAAATTAAAAAAATTCTACAGATTATTTATACGCGTGCGATAGTTTTTTTTTTATTCCAACACATATTCGGCGTTTTTTCAAATATAATATAATATATGCGTCACGATCATCACGTTTCATCGTACAGCATTTATAGGGTTTATATATATAAATATATATAGGATATACATAGGTAAGAGTGTGCTTGTGTGTGCCACTATAATATCGTCGCGTTGACGCCACGCCGAAACGCCTCATTAGTAGTCGTTTATAGTAATAATATTAATAATAACAATAATAATAAAATAATAACCTAGGTATATACTTGAAATAATGATAACAATAACAATAATAATAAATTAAAATATTATATTTCGAACCCGCTGTTGCGAATATTTTCCGCGTGGCTTATTCGAAAAATTTTCCAGAACAAGTATACGCCCACTTAAATCGTACCCATACGTTTACGATAATATATAGGTAATGTCTATAATATATAAAGCTATATGGAGTATATAAGTACACCACTTGTATGTGTATATATCTATTATATGTACATCATCAGCAATGTGCGGGTCTATTTATGATTTTTTTCCTTTTTTTTCATTTTGGTTTCAACTATCAGATTTTTATCAAATTAAATGATTTACTCGTTATATACATATAATATACGCAGTCTGCCGTGTTCAATATGCCTAAATAGATGCAGAGATTTATCGTGTGTATGATAAAAAATTAAATTGGGGTCACACACGTTTTCTCGTCATTATACCCAGAGTATTGCCTAGTATTATTATTATTTTTTATTATTGCGTGTTATGTAATATTCACGTGTCACGCGTACACCATAGCAGATGATGGTAAACCACTAAGATGTCAGCGGTGATATTCTTAATTATTTTCTTACCGTGGCAGCAGTATACGTATGATATTATACATAGCGTATTTTTAAGTAATATTCCGAGCGGGTTTGTCTCGTCTAATCAAGATTTCTACAATTTTTTTTTTTAACAACCTCATTAGTGTGCTGCAGCAGTTACCCATAGTATTATAATATATAATGTAGGTACCCGCGTTGAACGCATATTCGACAAAACTTTATGCCGACAGACACTCATAAAATTGTGTGTTTAACGTTTGCGTGTCGAAATGTTCAAGTAAATAAGTCGTCTATGTATTATATTATAGTATACAATTATACAATTATATTATATTATAGTCGCGTTGTTTCGTATTTGTCGTCGATGTACCACGGTGACTGTCCGAACATACCGCGGTTACTTATATAGGTAGCTAATATATTATAATGAATATGTATTATTATATGCTGCGCTTTATTTCACTCATCAAACGTGTTGTGAGTACACATGAAGATTGTGTTAATAATATTATTCAGATATTCGTACTACGAATTATACCGAATATTCCGTCCGTTTGCGTTTTGTAAAGCCATACATTATATTTACATATTACAATAAACTCACGCCCAACGAATCGTTAAGATCATCAACTGCTGTAATATAAATGTAAAACCTGGGCAATATGCACCTGTAGATAATAATAAATTGATAATAATACGCTAAACATGCAGATCGTCAATTAATTGGAATTTCAGTAACAACCTATGCAGTTATATATGACTAATCACATCCTTAACTGTGATTACCCTACATACAGTACATATTTGAAGAGCATTATTGTCAATAACGAACATTTACACTTTAGACAAGCAAAAAAGAAAATTTCAATTGCTTCAATTTTTTATACATTTGATTTGAAATTATTCTTTGGATAAAAAAAAAAAACGTTGTTTCCAAAAATGCACTTTTATAGCTTATAATCACATTAAAATCAAACTAAATAAAACTATATTTTTATTCGAAATTCTACGACGGTTGGCTTACGCATTATAGAAAACTTAAACAAGTATATACTGGAGAGGTTATAAACTTATAAATGGATTACTCATACGCCATACGCATAAGTACCTACTAGAAGTTTGATTTAATTAGGAACTTTAACTGTATGTTCGTACGACGTTGTATAGCATCGGCTATGTACTGCAGTATAACAGCCGTCTGAATGAATCTTCCGATTAAAATGAGTCAGGGTGAGTGCGCATAAGATCGAGTAGAAATTCAATAAAAGCCATAAATAACGTCTAATATCAGTTATATAATACATATCGTAATAATACATAATAACATCACCTCGTATATATAATATACGCGCGATTCGTTGGTAGGTAAATATACAATCAATAGCGATTGTACTTTTGACATTTTTTACCCACAAACAAAAATTTATCGCCGTATACATTATTTTATTGTGTACAAACGAGCGTTCTTATATTATACGTTTGTACATACCAACCATACATGTATATATATACGAACTATTATCATTATTATATTCGAAAGAGGACTCGGACGTCGGTGGTGGTGGTCGTGGTTGTGTGAGCTGCAGGGATGTTTTATTCCGCCATTGTGTCCCCGGCAGGACCCCCTCGCGCGATCCGTGCTCAGAGCACATTGCTGCGGCGTGCATATTATTACTATTATTATTATTATTATCACACGGCACACTACCCCTATACGGCCTACACGCATATTGAATTAAATATTACGCGCATGTGGCCCTGCAGCGGTTGTATACACAGATCCGGTTCGGGTGAGTGTGCTGCAGTGAGTGCGCGCGCGCGCGATGTTACAAATATTTTTTTTTCCCCTATCCACCCCTCGCGAGCGACGTCGCGGGCCCCGTTATTACATATATTATATAGGTGAATCGACAATAGTCGGTTAATTAAATAGTGAGTTCATATAGGTATACACTGTACGGGGGGATAGGGTTGTAGAAAAATAATACGACCAATATATCGCTGGTCGGGCGAAGCGTGCCGCGCACAATATAGATATAATGTGTTTCGTAGGTTCTTATGAATTGCGTTTAGCTAAACGTCGTTTTAATGACAAATGTGCTGTACTCGCGTATTACTATAATGTGGGTACATCACCCTATAAGACTTATGCATTTACATTTTTTTTACTAAGCAAACCGTCAGGGGCATGTGTGGCCTTCGGATGTAACATTACGTAATTGAAAATAAAAGTACATACACTTTTCATAATTATTACTTAATTAATACAATTGGTATGGATTTCTGTGACATTGTATTTGTTCTAATCTTCTTTAAAGTATAATTTATATATATATATATATCATAATATTAATTAAGTATTTATTAAGTATTCATAGAAATCGTCAATGTAACTACTTAGACTATACTACCGTTGATTATATTATATAATCAACGATACTACTTTTTATGACTATTTTACGAACTCACCACTTGCAATACAAGCATTAGCTTAAGGAATATGTGCTGACAATAATTATCATTATTGTTATATAATTTATGTACCTAATGTATTAACCGTTTGTTTTCAACAAATGTATATTCTATTCTAAAAAAAAAAAAAATATAACAAAATATAATGAAAAACAACGAATTTAATTATTAGATTCAATTTAAAATGTATTAACGATGAGGTGAGTTTCCTAACTGGATGGGCTTGGAGACGTTGTTGGGTTCAGGCGGTTGAGCATATTATACCGCAGCTAGGTGATCGGATAATTGGAATTGTCTTCTCTCCTTGTCATAATAATTTATTATTTTTCATTCGGTTAGCCATGTACTTGAGCTATTATAATAGTAGATATTTATATGTTTGCATCATATACTACACATTATTTTATGTACCTAATAAAATATACGACTTCGTCCCGAAGTAACATAATTTATTGTAGATATTTTTGTACCTATTCGCCGTCTATGTTATATACCTGCGCCGCATTGGGTGTACGGAGAATTCCTATTTTTTAAATTTTTTTAAATTTTTTTTTTTTTAGTGCGGTCACTCGTAAACGCTGCATAACGGCGAGTGTTTCAAAACGTCATAATTCCTCCCCGCCCCTCCCACCCCCTTCACGCGACCGGGTCCACCATCATAATAATATTATGCACACCGCCCGTTATCGAAGAATTAATACGCTACACATTACGAAGACGGACATCATCTTATCATTACCCGTATCTGCTGTTGTGTTGTGTACGATTTGCATAAAACTGTCAAAGACGAGTTTTGTTCATCGCGTATGGCTGATCCTCCAATTACGTACGGAAATTTCACCGGAGGTTCTTCTTGTATTTAAATAATTATAGGCATTAATACGTTAACACAAGGATATGCGTTTTGTATACGTATAATATATATATATACATAGATGCCTGTGCATAATAATAATAATAATAATAATAATACCTAATAATATAATATCTACATAGATACATATATTATATTACACGTTGTTGTTGTTGTTGTTTCGGCTCTACGATAATAATATGACGTTCTTTAAAAATACTCTACATTTATGTATTTCTCAACACTCGACCACAAACGCCGTCGACATTCTTCCATAATTAATCGACTCCACCACGTCTTCGTATAATATGATATCATACGACGATCATAATCAAACTCGCATGCCATATAATATAATATACCAACTCTCCTAGTCACTATTTATATACATATTAGGTATATTATATTATTATTATATGGGTACCTGTCCAGCGTTCGGCAGAGTACCCATGCCTGCGCCCATATACGTTTGCGACTCGGTGTGTATAGCTAAACATATTTAACGGTACACGACATCATTTATGTGTTATATTATTAAACGCTGCGTTACGTTTTACACGAGTTTTTAATTTGTAATCATATTATAAACATCTCGTCGAGATTTGTATGAATACACTGAATAGGAGATAACTTTCCACTGACAGTGATAGCGCATAATGTATACCGCAGACTATATTATTATTATTATTATTATAGTATTATTATCATATAGCTGTGCGTTATACTCGTAAGGCATAATTTTTAAATTGAATTATATTAATATAATATTAATGTATACACGATAGTATGCGCGAAAGATATGATTTGATAAAAATACGTTCAGTTTGTATACAGGGTGATTCATTAAGCATGGTCGCCCCCATTTTGTTCTATAAAGGCAATGCAATTATTAGAAGAACCCCGTGGCGATACAAACTTATGTTTTCAAATGAGTACTCTATTTTTTACCGTAATTTGTTTAGTAGCTATTTTATTGATGTAACCAATTCAAAATTATAAATTCAAAAAATATTTATTCTGAGGATAATAGCCCTTGATAGTGGTTATACAAAAATATAAAACATATGCAGTACATTGTCTAGTATTCTAGTATTTATTATACTTGGACCATTTTCACAAACTGTTAATATGTATTGTTAAATTAATAATATTCTCCATCATTTTAAAATCACCATATAGTCATCATATCTACCAAACCCTTTATCATGGACCTATTATCCCTAGTACACAAAGTTAAATAACTCAACAACTACCTGTTCGAATTTGGATTCAGATACGTCAACATTTTCAAAAAAATTATCTAGTAAATAAATTACATTCGAAAGGGGAATTCTCGTTTGAAAAACAGAAGTTTGAGTCACCATAGGTGACACTCCTTAGGTAAAAACCACAAACGAATTCGAAAATGTTTGAAAAAAATTGGGGTGAGCATGCTTGGTGACTCACCCTGTAAATTGTTATCCAATAAACTAAAGATTTTTTTCCCCGAGAAAGCGACGGGGCCTTATAGAAAACCGTCCGTCATATACCTAATATATAATACGCTATTGTATATACGGCTCTTATAGTTAAATTTTTATTTTTTTTCCCGAGAAAGCAACTACTATATGGGATTTATAGAAAATCGTCGTAATATAAGTATATAACACAATATTATAATATAATTTTATCTCTAAGTCCTCTCGGGAAAAAATTAAAAACTATACGCGTTCGTATACAATATACACACAACAATATTTTAATATGATTATGTTGAACCTCTCTATCGTCGTCCCGCAGCAAAACCCTATAATAATATTATACCTACACATACAATATCCGTCCTCGGGCCACGTCCGATTCCGCTCCGTCCCTGACCGGTTCTCCTGCACATAATATGTGTATTAATATTATATACGTGTATTTAGGTGCATTCATTTGGGTGGAGAACATCCGACCTCGGTCCACATTATGTACACTTGGCAGCCGGACAGCCGGCAGCGCGCAATAATTACGCGTAATTAAAACGCGTGTGTTCCGCTATCGGGCGACGGGATCTACAACATTCTTAATTTTTTTTATTATTATCATGAGAATACAACGATTGCGATATACTTTGTTCGTAACGCCATATTTCGAGGAGAAGGTTACAATATAGGTATTTTTATATCGCATACTCAGAGACTTGGTATATTGGACCAAAAATGACCGGGTTAAGCTAAACGTAGAATATAGGTATGGTGTTATTATTTTTAAAAAAAAAGTGCAACAAATTATACAACCTTTATTCAACATAGCTGACACAACATAATATTATAATAGGTTAGGTTAGGTTACTGTTAATTAAAAAATGAACCAATTTTTTATGCATATCGATATCATTCGTATTGAATGAGAAATCACGAATTTTCGTAAGACATTGATAAGAATGCATTTTATGTTTTCAATACAAATTTAAGATGTCAAAAATGTTGTTAATTTAATAATTTGGTCATTTAAAAAAAAATTTCCATTTGGAACTTATGCTGTCCTATAAATAAGTATATGTATAATCTATAGAAATGGCGTATAATATTGTACATTATCAGGATTATTGGTAAAAATAGTACAGGAGGATGTACCACAAGGAAAACGACCACTCGGAAGACCGAGATTACGCTGGTGAGGTAGGGTCAGAGAAGACATAGAGAAAGTGAGATCGGGGATGGATTGGAAGGATTTAGAATTTAATAGGGAAATGTGGAGGCGAATGTGTTGAACGATATGGTCTTGAATGCGGAAGTCACGAAAGAAGGAGCAGAAGAATAATACTGTACATTAATGCGAAACAATAATAATAGCAAAGATACAATTATTTCGAATAACGTCTTAGCAGAGGTAATAAGGCTCGATACTCGCTGTAAGTTTTAAACGCATCATAAATGTCGCTACGCCGTGTCTGTATAGGTCAGCTTATACCTAGCATATACCTACTTGTAGATACCCGTGTACCTATATACCTGTATTATTATTATTGGTATGGGGTACGCCGTTTGTCATCATGGTCGAAAGTTAATTTTCATGACTTTGCGGTTTTTATTTCGTGTTCTCCGGCACAAGCCTTATTGCGGAACGCATTTACCACCAAGGTATATTGGTATACGGTATGTAAATAATTATTCTACATAATTCTATATAATATCATGAACCATATACAGTCTCATACTCTTACGGTATATTATGATTAGATACGTCAAAACCGTCAAACGTCGTGTGCTCCGCTGCTGGCCTGCACAGGTGACCGCACACTTCTCCACAGGTAGGTAATAGATTACGGATTAACAGATATATATATATATATATATACTTATGAGGTACAATGTGAAGGTAAGTAAAATAATTTTAAATACACTGTCGTCTGCTAGTTGGCCGGCTTAATAGGCATTACTCATGTACAATATCTGTACACAAAGCGTAGTACACTGCAGCGTCTTGTGCGACCGTATTCAGCGTATATCGCAATAAATTAATATTATACGATTCGGTCTGAAGTCACGAGGACGGCTTTCAGCGGTGGCCCGTGTGAAAAGCTCGTTATCACGATGGAAATATGCCGCTGAAGTTCACACCGTTTTACTGGGCAACGGTGGCCAGTGAGTATAGAAATGCGTATTTAATGGTGTTTTAATATTTTCCAGCGTTACGCGAGCGTGTCCCGTTATCGGCCGACGGGATCCACGGCACTATGATTTACCATACCGGAATATCGATTGTCGGTCGTTCAAAAACAACAATAAAACAAAACAAAATCAAACTATGAAAATATACAAAAAAAAAAAGAAGTATCGTTATGATTATAAACGTTATGACGTTATATTATATGTCGTTACGCTGTCGACGTGTTGTTGCTTTGTGGCTCGGCATCGGCCGCTCGTGGGTTTGTAATGAAGTAGTAGACACGAAAAAAAAAAAATAATAATATAAGACTGTATTAAATAATTGTTTACGATCACAATCAGCCGATGATCGGAATATAAATTGAATGCGAAAATAATTCGCTGAAAACAATATTTATTGGCTATGTGCACAGAAACGAATGTGCCCATCAATTATTCCATTCCAGTGTTATACACTGTATAAATGCGCACAACGATTGTGTGCACTACTGTTCTACTGTTCTACTATTATACCGCCGACACTGTTCCGGAGTGGCCGTTTGCAGGACTTCGAAATAACCAAAACCAAATATTATATTATTTGTATGTCCTGTTTTATGTCTTCAACATAATCTTACATCGTATATTTGTATAGATCCACAGACCGACGACGACGATGGTGATGCCGTGATTTAATAATATTTTAAGTAAATTTCGCAGTCTCTCCTCCCTCTGGAATATGCGGACTTTGCGGGGTGTAGGCACGACGACCGGTGCTGTGTTTAATTTAATGATGCATTATGAGCTGTATACAGACCACATTATTGGCACAAGGGCACACAGGTATACTTGCAGTGTGCGTCCGCTGCAGATGTGTAAATGCATTTTATTCTTGTATATACCCAGCTACTACAGCGGGCTATTGTACACGTTATAAAAATATAATGTCACGGGATCGAGTGTGCGCGAGGAATCCGCTCTGTCGATTCGCCACGATCGACGCGTTCGATTATTTTTATTATTATCGTTTCCAAACGAGTTTTCGGCGGGTCCGATGGAAAAAAAGGAAAAATTACACGGTGCTGTGGAACTTCGAGAGCCCTCCGTACGAGAGCGAATTCGAAACACGCGAAGTGTGCACGGTCATTAGAGGCGGGTCCTTTGCCAGGAGACTTCGTCCTGCAGCGGCACAAAGATTCCGCGGAGATGTCGTCAGCTGCTGCCGCCGCCTTTCTCGAGAGCCCGCACACACTCCCGTGACCAATGATCGGTTATTATGTTGGCGAAATTTCTTTTATTTCCGCGTACAGATATTGACATTTTTTTTTTTATTATTATTATTATTCATCCCTTACACCTGACATCGATGTGGGCATGACGAATCGGTCCCGAGTGCCATTTTTCGAGTATAGTATTGTGGGGATCGGGTAGAAAAAAAAAGTTGGGCGTTGGTACTCCGACCTATGTACGTCGCAATAATAAATAATAATATGATGTTGTCACCATTGTGTTTTTATGAATTAAACAAGCGGCCACCGTTGAACGTATGCTGCGCCGCATTTCAATACGCCCCGTAATAGCACGAGACTTTGAGTTCACTCGAATTTATAGTTTATTGCGTTTCCACGTCGCGTCACCTATCGAAATTAAAATTATACGCAGTTTTCGTAGACGTTTTATTACAATAATATAATCATTTAGTACTGCAACATAATAATGTGGCGTTCACAATATTTATGGCATTCAGAAGATTCTCTGTAATTATTATCAAAACGTATAAAACGATGCGTACATTATTGTGCGTTGCACTCATATATGTACACCGATTTAACGCCAATAGCGTCGTATTATTATTGTTGTTGTTGTTTTTGTAGAACAAGTTTACCTGCAGGATACGTTTTTATATAAAACGACTTAACCCGCATTCGGCGAAATTGAAACAAAAGTGCACTATACATATTATAGTGTTATCAAAATACATGGTAATATTATTATATTATATGAACACAATATACCGTGGTAATAATGTACGATAATACGTGATATGGCGTTGTATACTTACATGTGGTGGTATGATGTATTTATTTTGCTATAGTATTGTTTTCGTATATTTCCGGGGCGTATAGACGAATTCAATTTCGAAAAATGCTGTATAGGATTACTACTTATCGTTTGGCGTGTTAAATAAAGACGACGGCGGTGGCGCGTATCAGCTGTAATAATATGTGTGCTGACGAATAGGACATATTATATAAGTAGGTACCACAGTATTCTAGCGTTTCGATCGTCTGCGGGCGATAATAGGGTGGCTTTTAATCCTAAACATAAATACGAGCGGAAACAGACGAAAACAATCCGTATATTATACCATTATATTGCTGTAGTGTCACGTGGGATTCCAAATCTCGTCCGAGGAGGAGGAAGACGTGACATACGCACAAATAGTGTCCACGGGCGGTAAATATAATAAAAATATACCTAACCTAAATATCGTCATCTGAATGGGTTCTCGATGTTCAAGGCGGCACACATTCGAATCAATTGCCCATAAAGGCTTTTGAAAAAAGCGAAAATCTGCGATCTGATAATATTGTTTAATATTTATTTAGCATAATATTGATCGTTTTGATGATGTACGGGTAAACATAACATAATTTAAATGAGTAGGTTGATGAGAAAAAAAATGAAATATAATATAATATGATAAAAAAATAAAACACATTATGACCAGCTATTTTGAAACCATACCTGCGCAATATGTAACCACATACTTGCAGTCCTAAGTCTGTATCGCATATAGTTATCCTATCAAGTTTTCCAATTTTTCATTTTGTAAAAACCTCATTCTGAATATCTTATTTTTATTTAAATTAAATTAATATAATATAGGAACTAGGAGTAACCTATTACGTAGGTATGTTATGTTATAAAATATAGTTTACTGTACTATATAGATAACAAAATCATAATATTTTTCAACTTAATTAAAACTCAACAGAGTATTAGTTAACGAAAATTCTTAAAAACATGAGCCAAATCGGCCCAGCTGCTCTCGATTGGTGCGATTACCAACGAACAGCTTTTCATTTTTATTGCATAGAAGTTTATGTATTTATGTATTCAGAGGTTGGAATAGTAGTTAGCGACGGTAACGCTATTTCTTTTCCAGCTGTTACAGCGGTTAGTGATAGCGACAGTGACACGACTAGTTTTCCGTCGTAAATAAGCACAAACCTCGCTGACGCGTCTTACTATTTACAAGCGTTTACATCGCTTTCCAATATCGTACGACCAAATAATTGTATTATTCCAAACTTAAATAAATGCGATCGACATTCTGTAACAATTAAAAAATGCCGAACATATTCCAACTATATTATTATATAAATGCTGAAATCACATAATATTAATATAATATTTGTCATTGCCGAAAATGCACGACTTGTGTTGGGTTAAAAAATGAAAATCTATAGCTCCTGGCAATCTCGATCCAGGTTTTCTTGTCGGGTTCCATATATTATATTGTAATAATGCGATAATATTGAGGAATTCCAGAGCCCCATCTCATTCACATATTCAAGCAACGATCGTTGAGCATTACCGTGCAACGAAATCACATGACTTTAAAAATCTTAATTACCATTATGTACTGCGCGCCTGCGCACAAATCGTATATAATATATATCGTAATAATATATTATGTCGATCGAGCTGATTTACAACGAGCGCTCGACAGCCCGGACGTGGCGTCGTATACTATGTGTATAATATAATGGCAAAGAATATTGAAAATGCTTTTAAAATAATTTGGGAACCTATTCAGATATACCCTTTGTGACAATCTCGTAACCAACTCGGACCTTTCGGAACCAATTCGGACCCACTGTATTGTACACGAAATAAAAGACCTGGCGAGCCCGATGGCTATAATAATATTATAAAATAACACGACAACCAGAGGACTGGTGCAATCAACGGAAGTGTGGAAAAGGGTTGACATCGAGTGTAGACAACGGAGGTGAATATACGTCGATTCGCACTACACACATACACACACACACACATACACACACACACACACACACACACACACACACACACACACACACACCATACTCTATATATTGATGCCTGTGAACAATTCACAACCAGTTTCCAAGAAAAATAACCAGAGGGTGATTTTAATCTTTTTCAGTCGGTGACAACGCCGCAAATAGACAAAATCAGAAACTGTCAATAGTGATAAGCAATCAAATTAAAACTAGATTTATTGCACATGAACATGAATTTTTGTAATAAGGTCAACAACTAAATACAATATATTAATTTAATTAATATTATAAAGAAAGATAGCAGCGACTTGACCGCAATGTATACATATTATACATTATGTCTATAGATAACGCTACTTTGATATAGTCGGATTTCATTGGTTAGAGGGTTTGGGTCTAGCCCTTTTTTCGTGGTCTGCGGCTTTTTGTTGGATTATATGTGCACGAAACGAATGATAACTATATGGGTCTATAATATAATATAGTTACATAAAATATAATATATATACATTCGCCCCTAGAACCACGATCGCTGGTCGGATCGCGTTATCCAATGGCAGCTAATTACCAGCGCCAAGAGCCTTTTATAATTGGTTTTGATTAATTAACTTGTACGCGGAGAAACTTTCGCGCATAATCCTCCACCACCAATAGCTTATTCGCGAGTCGCACTCCTTAAATATATTATGTATACATATACCGCGGTAGACTACGGTGCAGCAGCAGAAACAAAGTCGAATCGCCACGTATATAGTACAGTTTGAGGAGGGGGGGGGGGAGCGAGTGGTCTAAATACCGCGAGTCGACCCATTCCGTAAGCTAACGTGCACAAACATTTATATATATATAATATATATGTATACATTGTATATGAATGATATTGTGTACGTATATTATATATATAATAGGTAGTATGAAAATTTCGACGATTTTTAATTAACCCTCGCTCTCCTCCACCCGTGGCCCAGAAAATATCAAACAATATCCCTACGGCGTGCATTGAAGGCAATCGTTACGAGCGAGGGGTTGTGCCCTGCAAGAGGGCTGCAGTCGTACTCGAAATCTTCAGACATAATAAAGTATAATATAGTGTATAGTATATAAATGTGTGTGTGTGTGTACGAGATTTCGAGTTGTAGCGGATAAGTGTTCTTGTTCGGCGGGTGAGAGAGGGGGCTTTACCGCGAGGAGAAAAGTTCGACGACGATGTAAAACGTTCGGTGACGAGTACCTCGTATATACTGCAGAGGTACCTAATAATATACGCTCATAAACAATACATATATAATATATATATATATATTTAAACCGTCGTGTGCTCGAGTCTATATATAGGTGAGTATACAGCGTGTGCCGAAAGTGTTGTACGCCGTTGTACGCCGTTGCGCCGCCGCCTCGAAAAGTTTTTAAGTGAACTCGAGGAGCCGTTCCCGTAATATATATATATATGTATAGACTCGGGCGCGTCGAATTAAATTCAAAGTAAATAATTTCCGAATTACACCCCCCCGTCTGGGGTGGAAGCGCAGACGACTGTTAATAGACGGGCGCGAGTGCGTTCGATCGGAGTGCTTAAAACTAAATTACAAGCCGTGTGCATTAATATACAGTTTATCGCGCACACATGCAGGGCGCGCCGCCGCTAAAAAGAGGTGCGATCCTTTGCGGAAAATCGTGCGCACATTAAAACCGGGCGAGCGGCTCACTGCTTATAATATTGAAATATAATAATACGTATGACGTGCTTTTCCGAGGCTTAAAGTTTAAACGTCCGCGTGCTCACACATTTTATGATAATAATACAGCGTGCTCGCCACATTGTATCGAAGCAGCACAAAGCACACACTTCATGATGTTTACGTGTATATATGTATAACGGTATACTCGTATTTATATACAATGTGCGTCGACGAGAGCGAGCTCGGAGTGCGCGATTTTACTCCTAGAAACGTATTATTATTATTATTATTATTATTATTATTATTGTATCGTCCTGTGCCGGAATGCGAAGCGAGGGTGCTGTTGCAGCCGAGCCAGGACGAGATGACAGACACTCGACGTTTAATCGTCCTCGCCCTCTCCTCTCGCGGCGGACCTCGTCCGGAGGTTTGTCTCTGCTGCGCGCAGAATACAGCCCATGTGTATACGTATTGTTATTATATTATCATTGTATACACTGCGGTTTTGGAAGTCCGACGCCGCACACTATATATAGGCCGTAACGACTGCAGTAATATTAAACCCATCCCGATTTTGTTATTACGTGCGACATATAAATGCTCGGGTTGCACACGCCACACGAGAGAGAGAGAGAGAGAGAGAGGGTCCTGCGTGTGTAAGCGACCGTCGTCGTCGTCGAGTGACGAGAGAGAGACCAGAACCAGCGAGTGTGTTTAATATTATGTAGGTAGGTAGGTTTTCTGTGGGCCATCGTGTCTGATAGTGTGTGTGTGTGTGTGTGTGTGTGTGTGTGTGTGTGTGCTCTGTGCACATGACTCGAATTTATTTCGATTGTTTTTTCGTTGAGTTTTTTAAGACGTCTGTATCGCGCGGATTGTTCAGGTTTATCGTGCGACGGATATCGAGTGGATATTTTATATTGTTGTTCGACTTCGAGCATTACAATCCGCATATATGTGTATACACGATACACCTAAATTATGTATGCAAAGGTAGAAAGTGGCGATGGGATTATTGTTTGGAGCCGTGCGAGTAGCGAACATTCTTTGTCTTGGTAGAATATAGCTTTCATATGGACACTACACAATGTCCCGCTCCCTAGAAGATAACCACTCGGAGTTTTGATACTTTTTTTTTTTTATCAATATATTATATTATTAATTGTATTTTAAAAATAAATAAGATTCGTTTTGGGTTTTGGCAAACACTGCTCAACAAAACACTTAAATTACATCATGACTATAGTGTTTCGGAAAGGTTTCGCACTAGATTTTCATCCCCGGCCAGCGATTATAAATAATATTACTTAACGTAAAATTACATCTTTACAAAAATTAGAGGCAATTATTGTGCCGAACGTATTTGTACTATTATGTACCCGGTAGAGCACTACATCAAACGCAGTGACTTCCACTGAATATATTATAATATAATATACGCAACATATGGTTTGTCTTGAGTCTTAACGTGTACAAAGGTATTATATTATTATGCTTACCGTACATGTGCATTGTCTGTGTACGTTTGTATGTGGTTGTGGTATACAGACCAATTGACGTCAAATTTCGCACACATATTTCTTGAGACTTGGAGAGTGTTTTTATAGTTTCTTAACCCCTATATAATTTTAGTAACAATTCATACTCGAATTTTGTTTTTGCCCACAAAAATCGAATTATTTTTTTTTGTTTATATTGTTTAATGCATACGATTTTCATTAGTAACGAAAATAAGACACAAACATTTAAAATTGATATAGACGTGACCCACCATGAATTGCTTTGGGATTTTTTAAAAATAAAAACAATAATATTGTAATAGAAATTCATAAAACTAAGCAATAATTATCTATGTATATATATATATATATATAGTCTGTAGCTCATAGATTCAATAACTACTCTACAATTTTTAACGGCAATTTCAGAAACTGTTCCTCGATAGATATCAGAAAAATTGAATGAGTATAGTCTGAACCACACTAAATAAAAAAAAAAAAATATTTCAAGCATTACTATCTAGGTCGAATTGGTTCAAAAAGCGAGGTACCATATTGCCTACCTATATTACGCCAATACGCTAAAATCGAGATGGGCAGGTATTAAGGAATTTGATGTTTGTTAATTTTTTTCTCGAGAAAAGTCAGGTCATATCCTACTATATAGTACAAAATTAAAGTTACATTTATTTTATAAATATTATAATTTCTAGGGGCGTATTTTAAGTTATTATTTTTCTGAGGAATTTAATTTTTCATCGAATACCGATCATTTTTGCGTTCGGGGTTTTCATTTTTGTTTATGAGTGCTTTGCATCTATCTACTTCGACCCACGGGCCTCCGACGGACGGTCGCCAATGTCAATCTCGGTAACAGCCGAAATCTACGAGTCACCAATCTGACCGTCTCATCGACGGAATTTCTCGCCGCGGGTCGTTCGAAAATACTTCGTCCAGTGCTGTGAAGATAATCCGATCATAACGCACATATAATATTTAAGTGAACCCCCTCACGGTTATAGACCGTTTAGTCATCGTGCGGCTTAAGACGAACATTTAACGTCACTGCAGACAATGGGGATTATTTTCGTTTGAACTACCCATTAAAGTCGATTATATCGATTTTATGGAATGCGTTTAGTTGTGCGTTTACTTCGGTTTTTTTTTGCAGAGCCGCTGTCCTTTACAACTGCGCTAGAAATTAAATTTCGAGATCGGGCTGCAATACTGCAAAGGAAAAAAACACAGCTCGATATTTTCCGTCATGTTCCATAGATCTCTGTAAGGGAAATCAACGAACAGTAAATATGTTTTTGTTAATAAAAGTGACCAAGACCACTGGAACGTTAGGTACTGAAAATCGGTTAAAATCAGATAATCTAAATACACTGGGCTCGGAGACGTATTAATTGTGGTATGATAGAATTGAACTCTGATTTCGTTCCGAACGTAAAATTATAATATTATCGACCCTGGGTTCTCGGATGGGCAACATATTTTTATCACAATACGTTTTGACGACAGTATATTTTGGTATAGTAAAACGTAAATAGCAGAACAACATTAGGTATAGGCACTGTAAAACAGTATGCCACATACCCATAAATTATATGTTTGTGCGCATTTATGCACATACCTGTATCGTGTGTATATTATTATAATAATTCTATGCGACGTTACATTGCTTATTGCGAAATATAATATTCCGTATGTACATACTTAGGTATTACATTATGTGCATCCCATCGTTTCGGCAGACAATACAGCAAGGCATAAAAAATTTCAAATTAACTACACCTCCCGCATCGGGTGTAACAGTGCTGGTGCTAATATAACTACTTTAACCGTCATCACTGGCAATCGTGGTTTTTATTACACCGCCGCCGCCGCCGCCGACTCCGGTGTTGTGGTCGCGTGATTAGTTGCGATTTTAACGGTCGTTTTGATAAAAAAATATTATCATATAACGACATTGCGGCATTGTTCTCGTTATTTTAACAATTATTACTATTATCTTTACACGTTGACCGCACGCATTTCCTATAGTATCACCACCTGTGTCGCACCTGTCGGCCGGCTAAACATTCCAAAGCCGCCGCAATAACGTGTTGGCCAATCAATTGTGCGGTGACCGCGCGTCGAACTTGTTCGCGGCCGTCGGCGTCTTCGATCGCGGCGGATAGACTGTGCAGCGCGACAGAGCAGAGTGGGTGAGACAGAGGGAGCGTGTGAGCGAGTGAGTGAGCGCGAGACAGAGAGAAGCGTCCACAAAATATCGTTTATATCTGCGGCAGCAGCAATCGTCGCAGGTAATAATAATAACGTTCGATTCGGTTTCGTATTCCTTGGGCGTACGCCTACGCGAGCAGTTGTGTCGGACTCGATGACCGATCGGCTAGCGCGAAATAGTCAACGAACACGACCGAGCACTTATAGCATTGCGTCGTGTACTTGTAGTACTTATGCAGAAACGGGTACGAGTCGGCTCGAAATTATGCGAAAATGACGACCGTATTTTATTATGATAATATTGTAAATATATATACTATACATGCAATGCGCCAAAGACATTATCGGAGTTATTAATAATAATCGAACTCTCCGGCGACGCGGCGGACGACTGTTTTAATGTGGCCGTGAAGCGCGCAAATTTGTTACACAAAAGAGTGCGTGTACAAATTAATCGAATCGAACATTAATAATATTATTTTTTGGAGCTCGCCGCCGTCGAGAAATAAATACCGAAATCTCGAGTGTTGGGTTTAAAGTGCTAATAAATTATACTCACCACACGCGTTATAGTATAGTAAATGAATAATACTATTATATCATGTAGGTAACAAGCTCTACCCGGTGACCAGCTTTACCCGAAACGTATGTAGGACGATATTTTCGTCAGGAAAACCGTACAAAATAATTAAACATATACTAATTATATTTTATATAGTATTCCTATTTTTTACACATAAAATATGATTGTGTGTTATTATGTGCGTTCAGATGTATTTTTTTTTTTTTTTTTTTTATTGTTTTTTAGTGTTTTGTTAATTTGAAATTTGTTGAAACAATTTTTTGAACTTGAAAAAAAGCAACGACGCGATTGATAAGGAGGCGTTCTATGTGAATATTTCAATGGTTGAATGTTCACCGGACGATACATACGTGTTAATTTTTTTACTGCACGAAAAGCGTTTCTCGATTGAAAAATTATAATTTGCACATCATATTTTACATTATTATACGAGCACTAGTTATGTAACAATATAATAGTGTGGTAACGGATTATTCATTGTAAATAATTTTATAAATGTAAGATATTGTACAGAAATGTATTATATTTAGATATCTCATACATTGCATCACTTATTATTCTTTCAAGCACTTTTTATCATTAGGCTGCTTAATATATTGTACAGTTGTTTCATTTTTATGATGTACATAATAGTGCCTTTGTGATATTTAATATGTAATAAAAAGAATCTGGCATTTATAATTGGCAAAACTGAGCGAAACCAAATCACATTGTACTAAATCCTGAATATTTTACGGAGGTACTTATATAATAATCTAAACCGTGTCATTTATTTGTTTGTTTGTTTTTTAAATACGATTTATAGTTTTAACTTTTAAGATATCCATCAATGGTTGTAAAAAAACAGTTGTCAAAAGCAAAAAGTGTCTAAATGAATTGTTGCACGTCACAATAGTATATTGTAAATATGTTAAAATCGTACAATATTTGGTACATACATTTTTTTTTTTATATTTACAGTTGGTTAATATTACAATTAAAAAATCATTGAGGTAAAATTCCACTTTTACGGTTTAAAAAAACAATAAATTGTAATAAAATAAAAATAACATTTAAGCTGTAGTGCTAATGTACTATTGTTATAATTATAAATAATCACGCAGTTTATAATATCAACGACACTTATTCGGACACATATCGTTATGACGTGTTGCCTTGGCACCTCGTCTCCACTGGTAACGGTAAACAATTTTTATTTTTACTGTTTATTGTCGAGTATATTATTATTATTATTAGACTTAACATGAAACAAACATTAATTTTCGACTGAATCAAGATTAGCGAATTCATTTGAAATTCAAAATTTGTTTGCCAAACAACGGAGATCGTATCTCTCAAAGAAAAAATTGTCGACGTTCTATTTATTATTGTAGAGAGTTATTAAATTATAGCATAACGACATATTTTATGACTTGATTAACCTCATACAAAAAAACCAACCCATTACCTATCTATCGTGATAAATATACGACGACTTTTATTTGTAACGTTTGCCCGTAACAGCTCACTGAATATTGATATAACATTGGGGCAAAAAAATGATCCATAAAAAAAACCGTGTCCAGTAAATGTTGGTTTTAATAATATTAATAGGCACCTATACCTACTTGTAATAACAACTATTAAATAGCGTGAATATTATAATAATATGTTAATATACATTGTAATTGATAGTGTTGTTTGATGACTCAATAATAATAATATTAATATTACGAGACCCCGTACACACCTTAACGCACATAATATTGCAGAGAGACATTTTTAATAAATACAGTTGTTTATGAATATCTGCGATAAATGAAAATAATATATTATTATTATTATTATTATTATTATCATAATATGCGTTTTACGATTCCCGTTCCGCGGTGTAAATTTAATAAGCGTAAAATTGAATAGTACGTATAGGTACGGTATAGGTCTTTATCTATTGCCTATATCATTCTGTACAGTATAACATAATAACATATTATGTTATTGCCTCGTCAACGTCATACATTATATTGCGATAGTAATGATAATCATTTTTTTACAATTATGTCGTTTGCGAGAACGATGTACAGACCGTCAAATCGACCGGATCAGCGTGATGTCATTCTCTCAATCATATTTTAGAGACGTTATTAAAAACACGACATTGTCTATTATTATATCATGAATTATAGCAAGCTGTAGTTTAACACGATAACAGTATTATTGAATTGTCACCGTTTCGACCGACGTTTTCGCCATCTACCGGCTACTCGTCGGCGTGGGTCTTATAATATTATAATGTCATATTGTGCCCGCCATTATTGTTGCGGTCTGCCGGTCGATCTACGACGACGAATAACTGGCCACGGCATAACAACGAAAACGATAATAATAACAATACAATAAAATAACGAATAAAATAATATAGGAACACGTCGTGCGCAGGGAGACGAGGTGGCCACCGCCAGGAGAATAACGTCGACGATCGTCATTGTCGGCGCGATGTGCACACATCAGCTGCAGCCGGGTGGGCCGTAATAACGTATAACGTAGAGTACGGGTTTTTATCGTCATTACACACGACTGCTGTCGTAGTAGTTGTGTACGAGATTATCGTAATACCGTATATACCGCGGTTACAACACAATAATATTATTATCTTACGTACGAGCCGCCGCCGCCGCCGCCGCCGCGATGGCGATATTGGGTTATTATTACCCACGAGCAGGAGAGAATTCCACCGGCGCGTGTGTCGTAGTGTACACTCGCACACGTCGGGTCTCACGCGGGGTTTCGAGCATATTATGTCAAAAAAAAATTTGACAGCCCTTCTCCGACGACGACGACGACGACGACGACGACGACTATGACTATGACGAGCCGACTGCCGAGGGGTTCCCGCAGAGTCGCCTGACTGACATGTCGGGTCGTATTATCGGCGTATCCGATACAGTCAGTGTGTGCGGTGCATCATCCCTTTTGTGTTTAGAGACTTGACCTCACACACACACACACACACACACACGCGGACGAATTGATGGATGTTTTTTAATTGCACGTCAAACGCGGACTCGTACAACAATAATATCCATTTCCATGTACGACCGGCGTGTAACTATATAATATTATTACTTTTATTATTATTATCGTTACTATTGTTACCATCGTTATGATATCAGGTGTATATGTCTGTTTAGGTAAAACGGTTGTGGTCACGGGATGATGGGTGACGGGAGGTGTGTTAATATAAAATTTATAAAATATATTATGTGCCCGTGCACTCAGGCACCTACCTATAATATTAATAATATATACAACTATATAATACTTGTATGCATATTATATTCTTAAATGTTGATAAATATTGATAATTAATAATGAATAAAAAAAAAAAAAATAATAAATAATATTAAATACTGATTGCCTGCATTGTTTGCTGACATACCGTTATATTAAGCCGCGAGTTTTATCACATCCAATTCCAACTTTATTTGTGAAACCGTACCGTACAGTATTATTTTATCTCGAATTTTGATTTATACGCCCGCGCACTACGCTACCATATTGATCGCAATAATTTATTGTAAATGTGCAGTAGTTACACATTAAAAATACGCAATATTTTATAAATTACAACAATGCGTTTGAGTACAAGTACGTATACCAAACCTATTAAAACTAAAAATACATTGCTTTCGTATAATGAATTATTATCATGAGTCATGCGGAGGAAAATGAAAGTGTCTACCGGTGAAATAGAGACACAGTTCGGTTTGGTGGTAAAGGGAAAATGGTCATTTTAGCGGAAAAGGGTTAGGTCCGTACACCCTAATATATAACATATTATACATGTATCAGCAGCCATCGATTCCGTCCGTTGAATGTGGCCTACGTCGAATTCGATCCCGACTCTAATTTGCACATTTAACGACAACTCGTTTGTGCTCGCATTTATATTATATACAGGCACATAGGTACCTACTACATATTGTAAGCCCGAAATAATAGTTTGAAAAAACATGTCGAATCGTACCAAGTTTAAATTAAAATCGTTCGCGGAACGAAATTAAGATCGAATTTAGATTCGTTTTTATTGCAGGTATACGGGTATATGTATATATTTTAAAACCGTTATCGCATATACACAAGTTAATGGGATTTTATTTCAAAATGAAATTACCGTTCGGGTTAATATTATTATTTAGTTTTCGGCAACTCACATGAAATGTTCGAATTTTTTAAACGGTTTGCGAGTAAGAGAAATATAATAAATCACACGACGTACGCGCGTTAACCGCCGAAAACGAAATATTCAGACAATAATAACACACGTCTATAGAATATTATTAGTTTTGTATAGGTAATATACATACGCGGTATAAAAGGGTGAAGAGTTTAATTTTTTTTACTAAATAGGAAAATAATCGTTTCGAGAGGGTTCGCCTGGCAAACGAATATTATTTATTTATTTTCTCGGGACATATTATATTATATTATGCACCTCGGGCGAAACCGTATAAACCAATAAACATACCTAACTGAAACATAGGTACCGACCCAAACGTCTTGAAAAATGTATTAATAATTCCAATCGCTATTCTTTTCGAAAACGTACCCTTACACAGCGGGGTCGCGCATATAATATATTATAATATTATTGTACGGCGATGTATGTTCATACCTGCAGACTTTCAGTCTGACAGTTAAAAACACAATTATATTGTCGGTGGTGAGGGGGAGAGAAGAGTCGGAGAACTCACGTCGGAGCAAACCTCATTTATCTATACTTATAAACACACACACACACACACACACACACACACATACACATATATTTATATCATTTACATATATTTACGTAGATATATAGGTACGCAATCGTAGTGTGCTTGGACTCTTTAAATCCGACGATAATAATAATTCACAGCCGGCGCACCCTACGGTATAATAATATACGCACCACGTGACAGTCTTTGCGTGCGCTAATGAGATATACTCGCGAGTATATTAAAAAAATAAAATAAAAAAAAGACCTAATAACAATAATAATAATAAATTATTATTATATTACTTATCGCACAGAGGTGCCTATAGTGTGTTCTGGCTTCGCGGCTCACGCGATTCCCGACCAATTATGTATACGACGTGCTTATATTGCATAACAATATGTGACCATTGACCATTTACCATTGTACGATATTATGTGATATGTACTTATGCACCTGTCCATGTAAGGACGCGTCTGCAATGGCGGCGGTGTTAAGAGCAGGGCCGATCCGGAATAACATATTATTATATTTACCTATATGACCTATGCATGTACAGACGGAGCACTGTGGGCATCCCGACAAAAGTGTACCCACCTCGTAAGGGATTGATTGTTGAATTTTTTTGTCTACCGCGGTTACGTGTATAGTTGTGTACATAATGTGTGACTTAGGTAGATTCGAAGTTCACTTGAGCTGTAGGCCCCGGAGAGCAAACGAGGCTGACTTGATTACAGTATGTTATAATGTTAAGATATTACAGCGGTTTTTACACGTATAATCGCTTGTCGTATACAAAGAGGACGGACAATAGTAAATAATTAACGTTGTATACTGGATAGGGAAACTCGGAGATCATCATAATTATTGTTGACGCGCTTGACTCCCAAGAGTGACGTGTATTGGACAAAAGTGGAAAAAACACGTTCGTCCAAAATACGAAATCTCAAAATATTACTTTAGCAAGCTTGTCGCGGAAAAAAATTACAGTTACCACTGCAGGCAGTGGCGTATATACGAATTATTTTCCCTATGGGCCGAATTATCAATTATCACTAGGCAAGCAGCATAGACATAATTATACATTTTTAAGGGAGCAGCTGTTATATAATTAAGAATTATGACGTATTATACAGTTCAAATAAAAATTGCGCAATTCAATTTTATAATTATTATGTAAAATTAATTTTTTGTTTCTTTTTTTAAAAATATTGACAGTGTCGTTTGTATATTTTAATGTTATCTTACTATGAATTTAACATCAAAGTCAATAAGTCATTAAAGCAAGTCTCGTCAATATATCTAACATTTCCTTGTAGATTACTCAAAAATGATTTTAATCAACCGGCTAACTTAATCATGGTGAAAAACTGTTAACAGTGTAAATATACATGCAATGCTTTAATTGAACCTGCAATTTCACTATGGGCTCTGGCCTAGGGGGCCTCCCCCCTATATACGCCACTGACTGCAGGTACAAACTATAAAACTGTACTTTGGTACCACTGAACCGAACGTCCGAACAATTATCATACGAATACACCCAATAGAAGCTTAACTTTAATTTTCACCACCTGCGGGCAGATACGTATAGAACTGTCCACGGAAATCCGATGGTCGCAGTCACTACGAAGAAATGAAGACATTTTGGTGCATCGTATCAGTTTCCGCTCGGTACCGTTTTTCCATGCACATATATGACGTATACTCGTCTCGGCAATAATCGGAAACTCGAAAGCTTGATAGGGTTTTTTTTCTTAATCAATTTACCTATACCACGCCGAACCTAACCTATACAGCGATGCATTGGGCAATCGTTGTGCATCGCGGAGTTGCAATTTCGATTTTGTTCGACGCACCTCTGATTAGTTAGTATACCAGCGAACAATTAAGATTCTGGGCATCGGCGAGCCGTTATTAATTTCGTATTTGCAGGTTTGCGTGCTTTCAAACAGAAAGCAATTATGTTCGGCGAGTTCCTTTCTCTATACTTATCAAGTACACGGAGCACTATGTCTATAATGCTACTAACGAGTCCCTAGTGTGGATAAAGCGGAACGAAGACAACTATAGAAACATAATATATATTTTCGGCTACCCACAACTCTCGTTAATACCTACATCTATAGTTATCGCTTAATTTTTTCTGCCATTTTAGAATCCGAGCGCAGCGGTGAATGTATTGATTTAACAATGATTACATTATGCTTGTATTTTTGTTTTTGTGTCTGAATAAGTCACTTTAAGAAAAAATGCATTTTTTTATTTTCGTTTTCATCCTTTATTTTAATTTAAGACGCACTTGTAAACAATATTGTTGTCAACGTTTGTTGAAGTGCTTTTGTGTTTTGAGTTGTCTTCTCGTACTTTGAATAATAAATAAATACGATCGCGAAACACTCGGAGCGGGTCTCGAACGGGGGAAGAAGATGAAAATGTTTCGTCCAAATTAGACTCTGGTGCGGACTGCGGAGTATTAGCCGTGTTCCATTATACCCGACAAAATGGCCGAAAAATAAAACCACCATTTGGTCCGCGGCCTTATATATATTTATTTTACTTATTTTTCCTATTTTCTTCCTCGTCACGCGGTGACCTCGGGAGAGGCGAAGTGAAACATAATGCGACGCGTTGCTAAAAATCCCACGTGACGTTATAGGCGCTTTCGCCCGTGCAACGTTTGACACTGCTTTTACTCGGGGGCGTGCGATTATGAGATTTACCGCGGCCGCACTTCGCCCGGGTCGGCTCAAGCCGGTCTCGTGTTCCTTTTTTGCACCAGTGTGTTTTTTGTTTTTTGTTTTTGTTTTTTGGATCGTTCTCGCAAAAGCACTCTAACGATATTTCACCGTACACGGCCGCTGATCTGCAGTAGTATATATATATACGCGGGAGTGTACAGCGGCCTGTATAGCACACTGCTTGCATATTATATATAATATAATTTTTTTTTCAGAGCTTATTATGATATTATTATAGGTATAGGTAAGTTCGTTTTATTTGACGATTTGAAGTGGTCGTCAACTCGGGGAAAAAAACGGGTAGAATTCATATTTTACGCGTTGTTGTCACACGTCGCAGTATCGTAAGTACAAATCGGTTGTGATTTTTTATTCGTATGCGTTTTAGCGGCCGATCGTTCATGATAATTTCCAGTGATTGCACATAATATTATTACTAACGCTAACACCAGATTGTTATCTCGAGAAAAACAACCGTGCCCGGTTTAGGAAATCATTTTGAACGTGTTTCCTCGTTCGACGAGATCAACGGTCGTGTTAACCATGCGGTAATAAACTCCGAGTAAATAAACAACTGTCATCGCTAATTGACAAACCTATATACAGTTCGTGAAAGAGCTTGAGAAACTTTCTAATAAAACAGGTGTTTGTTTGTTTATGGTCGTTTTTTAGATTAAAAATAATAATTATATATGGAATCATACTGCAAAATGTAACACAATAATATTGACGTTGGCACATTGCTCAAAACTGCGCCTAGTTAAACCTACATAAATTATACCTATAGTAGTGTTAAATTAATTTGTGCTTCATTTTTTGTAGATTAGATTTTTTTGCCTTAACACTCAAAAACCGCTATAAATGTTATTATTGTACATAATATTAATTAAACATTTATACTACATTATCGTGGTATGCAAAACAAATACTTTTCTCAATCATAATACTACATTTAAAAAAGTGAAATATGTGAATAATACTTAAACTGACACTTTTATTTCTAGAAAAATGTCTTAGCAGATACCTGTAAAAGCGGCCAACTTGAGTAGTGTTGATTTTTTTTTTTAATTTTCAGTATATTTCATATTAGTTAGGTATATAACATTATATCTAGGGAGTTGGATTATGTCATTCATCTTCATTTGTTTTTGGACATCGGACTACACAAGTAATGAAAATCTATTTGGAAACAATACTGAGTTTTATTGAAACGTTTTTATGAAGGCTTTGTGTTTATTGCGTGCTTTGCCAGCTTATTGTGACAAATAAAATAAAATTTGCCTAAACTCAATTTTATTATTATTATTTTTTCCATTTAAAATAGAGTAGTTTACACGAAATATATTGGTATTTTAGGCCGAATGAATGAAACAGAATATATATTCCACAGCAAGGAAAACATTTAAAAATATAATACCCTAGTCGAAAAACTCGAGAATATCATGGAAGGATTTACCTACCTCGGCTCCCTAAACGTCTGTAGTTTAAAATTCATTGAATTCTGTGAGCAAATTGAGCATTTATAGAAAGAAAAGTGAAAAATTCGAATAAGCACTTAAAGCAGTTTTCAACTTTCAAACGTCGATATTAAAATATTTTTATGCTTATAACTATTAAAATATCATCTTGGTTTTTATCTCAATTTTTATTTTTGTAACTAATAATAATAATAATAATAATAATAATAATAATAATAATAATAATAATAATAATAACAATTAATAATAATCGTCTCACACGGTATGTATCTAATTATAATGCATATAATGCATATATTTACTTGTAGACAGACGTAATAATTTATTAATTATTACACATTTTGACCGTTTTTATGCAGTTATTGTGAAATTAATAATTTGAAACGGCTGAACAGTTTTAAAACCAATACAATATACGATCAATTCATACTTCAGAAATGTTATATTCATAATACAGATTTTATATTTTCAGAAAGTATATATTTTAAAATTGTTTTATGATACATCTTTTCCATAATATTATAATGATTACAATATATAGTTTGCGGTGCAGACATTGTTGCTATTATTACTGTGGACAATATTATATACAGGTTATAAGTACCATAATATAGTTTATTGAGTATAATACATTATTAAATTATAATATAATCCGACGCGCACCACTGGGTCCAGGGGACACATTCGACCTTCATATTCTTCTTAAAACTTCAAAACTATCCAAAGGTCTCTGAATAGGAATACTATTAAACGAATCCTGTAAAGTGTACTCGATTGACAGATGTATATATTGTCGGACATAGGTACGTATGAAGAGATTAGCAAAACGTTTAAATTGCTTTACATTCGATGGGTATTCGCATCAGCTGTGTCCTATACATTCGATTTTCCTCTACAAATCGTTTAAGGGTATTTTAAATCGCATGATAAAAATTGTTCACCGATAATACGTTAATGCATTTTGTGAGCAGCTTAATCTTAAATGGGTTTACTTTTTCCCTACGACGACCAAACGTACCTAATGGTAAGACGATTGTTCAAATTGCATAATATTACATTTTGAAAGATCTATATTTCGATCATACTTTAATAGCACCTATGTCTGTAATGGATTAACTTTTGAATCATCTGCGTATATTATATACATGGACAGTAATTGTTCTTAAATTTGATATTTATCTACACAAAATGTATTTAAAAACAAAATAATACGTGTCCATCATTATTTAATACTAAGCTTTATTATAATGAATTATTATTATTTTGAAGTTTAATGCCACATGTTTACTATTGATAAAATAATAATTGTAATGTATCGTTTCCGCTTTAATTCGTAGAAATTTCGATATTTGTCATCTTTTGCAATGGGCGTGTTTGAATAATTAAATACAAGAGCTTTCATAATATACGCTTATTGAACATAATAACAACTGGCTTTACAAGGACTTGGAATGACTGTCGCTAACGACAGTAGAGTATAAGTACACCGTGGTCTCGCTGAAATGTTTAAATGCCCAGGCGTAGGTACGGTGTGAATCACGACAAGATAACAAATCCTGTACTCATAATAATATATAATATTTAGTCAGCTGAGTGAGCAAAAACCTATCAAATACATAACAATTTAATTATCTAATATTATGATCTTGGTAAAAAATACAACGGAAATAATTGATCGATCCAATTAATTTGTCATTAACCACTCATCATATTATCTAAGAAGACATTTCCATGGAATGTTAATAGGTAGAATTCGTTAAGACTAAATTTATTGATATTTAATATTATTACTACTCATACAATAATAATAGATTTTTTTGTATTTTATATAATATAAACATTACTAAGCAAATGTAAGTAAAAATTACAATTTTAAAGGTGGACAATGGACATACATAGTATTTTATTATATTATTATTTAGATTTAAACAACATTCATTTAATAATATATGACAACATGTTTGTCATAACAATAATATTAATAATATCTATTGTACCCCAACAACCGAACAACCATTTGATCAATATTGAAATGTTGTATAACTTTGTGTTTTTGGGTAACTGAGGAGTAAATAATATGTTAACTATTAATAATGTGGTGTTTTATTTATTCACATACCTGCTTTTCTGTAAACCTTTAACTACGGGAAGAAAAAGTTTATTTATATAACTTAAGGGTTTTATGTAGCACGGTAGCTGCTTATTGAAACCAAATATATAAAATACAAATAAGCTAGTACTCATTGATTTTCCCAATAGTTTGTCAAAGAGTGAAAAAAAGAGACAATCGTCGAAAAGTTTTGAAGGATTGTTGGCAAGCGCAAAGTCGTTTGTGATGATCTATTATTACTTTTCAATTTAATATCTCAATGTGTATTTTGGTAGTACTGCCAACCTGTACCAAATCAGGCGAAGTGAGACGAGTATACGTATTATACTGGCTCATAAATGCACAATGCAGCCTTTTAACGATTATTATCGCGTATATCGTTTAGTTGTTGGCCGAATTATGTCACGCTCGCGAGTTTCGAGTCGGTCGCGAAGTGCGCCGTTTTGAATGCATTATAATTTTCAGAGTCGTACATGTCATAATATGTATGTATATACATACGCATTTATTTATTTTTTCCACTCCCGTCGCGGCGGCTTCGCCCACCCCCGAAAAATATCAACCGAGCGAGGAATTGCACGATCAAAGAAATAGTTTAAACGAAGTTCCGGCGGCGAACCGGGGGCTTGTATATTATTATTGTTAATCCGAGTGAAAATTGTGCGGAGAGCAAAGGGATCAAAGCATAACTTCGGGATAGTTAAGAACAACTCGCGTCAGAAGCCGCGCATGTGAAGCCGACACTTCCGTTTCGAGCACGACAAAATTAAACGTCTCCCGCAGCCCCGGCGACGACATGTCCGACATCACCGTCCGCCGCCGCTCTCGTTCACGTGTACTTAAAGCTATATTATTATTGTCATCATCATCATCATCATCGTCGTCATTATGAATAACGCCTCGCCGAGAATTATCATCGCCATCACCATACGGCACTATACGTATTATCAATTCATTGTGGTTGTTTTACCGAAAACTGGCTGGCGCGTCACGGATATTCGTCGGTATATTATTATTATAATATTAATTTACCAGCAACAAAACAACAGCTGTACAATGTGGTAACAATTATTATTATTGTGATTTTTGGGAATGGAAATACTCGTTAAGTCGTAAGCCTGCGAGTCTTAATATGTTACGCGTACCTATATCGTGTATCGCACCCGTGCAACCCATCTCCGGTTACTGCAGTCGAAACATGTTAAGATTTACCTGATTTATTATTATTATTATTATTATAGATCACTATACTGCATTATATTCGAGTATTATAATGGTCGATAACGTACGTTGTGTAATTATAGTATGGCTTAAAGCTTAGATTTCAAACCCGTAATATGGGAATCTATATATTTTACGTTTATACGTACGAGGTATTGTAGGTCAAAGTATAAAATATTAATGTTACGCAAGTCTACGACCATTCAATGGAAAGTTCAACGTTATTGTTTATCTGAAACGACTTACTGAAAATGAAATAGGTTTTCACTCTTAACCACACAAACGTCACAAACATTCCATTTTTTTTCTCTATTAAATGCATTGTGTTCTGACCCCAGCCAATTTGAATTCGGCTCACGAGCAGCTAGACCATTCTGCCACCTGCCATGTATAAGTAAAATAATAATCGAGATGACTAGATATTAATATTATATTGTATTTCATTATTTTATTTAAATAAGCATTTTGTCTTATGGATAAACTTAACCCTACAATATGACGATGTCTGCGATTCTCGGATTGCTTTGTCAATGTTGTATGTATTGACGTGGAAATACGTATTGTGACAAAATTTGAGTTTTATCTCCTTTTGAAAAAATGTCTATACAGTTTTCGATACACATGAAAGAGCGATATAGTAATAAAAACCATAGATACCGCACGTACCAGAGCCGAACGAAATGTACGACGAAAAATAAACGCAATTTATGAAATTCGAAACAAACGTACTAGAAATAACGTAACACAAGTCTGTACCCATCGTAAACATTCGGAGACAAATCGAATACGATATTACGCTAGACCCTGAAGTTTGTTCGAAAAATATTGTATTATATTATTATTATCAAGTAGAAAATTGAAAAACAAAAATAAGGTCAGCGTGCGAGCACTATTATATTGATTTACTCGACAGAAAAAGAACATGTTTTCGCAGGCAGAATAGAACACAGAATAGACTGCGAAACATGACTCTGGAAATAATAATAATTATTATTTCGGATTCGTTGCTCGGACCGAGTTTAACAATTATGCGCCACACACTAGCTGTACCTACCAGCTATCTTATATTATTATTATTATTTGTATAGTGCTGTATTGAAGCGACCCTACACATGTCGTTAAACTATCGTACTCGGCTCGGATTCCGAAGGAAACACATATTTCTGATGTTGACATTTCGCTGTGACGTCCAAATTGCTAAGATTGGTCGGAGGCGTACTCTAATACCACTGCAGTAGTACAATCTGGAAGACCCGTACCCCAAACTAATCGAATTATTTATTTTCACTCGTCGCATTGTATAGTTTTCGGGTTCAGGTCCGAAAGGGGCGGACGGACGGACGGACGGACGGACGGACGGACGGACGGACACACGTGCGTCGTGCACTTTATTGGGAATCGGGTTAAGAAGGGTTCGTGACAGAACATCTGAACTGACATCAATATAAACGCACTACACGACGCTGTGTACCATTGTACACGCATTATACGTCATTATTGACACATTATTTGATCGACTTTTTTTGTAGTTGTCGCATCGAATCAAACACACAATAATAATGTAATGTCTTGCACAACACGTGTTCCGAGAAGTAATAATGCGAAGCAAATTTATATTCTCGGACATATATATATATATATGTATATAACAATATTAAAAATGATAGTTCGATTAGTATATAGGTACCTATAGATATGTACGACGATCGGCCCCCTTCATTTTACTCGATTATTAAAGTTATTGAAACCGTTTGCGAGTTACGCAGTTGCACCAACTTGGTCACAGCTACAGTTAAAAGAGCTACTTAATGCCTAATTAGGCAAGTTTATATTTTATTTTAAGAAATTAATGAAACTACTGTGTTATACTCACATCTATCTGTTCGCGTGAGATGAGAAAAATGTGCTATACATAAAATATATTCAAGCAGTTATGAATTAACATTTAAAAATTATTAAAATATGGGTTAAAAAATGTTAATTTATAAACGTAAATATTATGTCGATTCTTGCTTATTTAAATCGTAACTTTGTGTATCTTTCGTCTATAGAGTTACAACACAATTTGTAACGTTTTATGAACTAAAATTATGTAGCTTATTACAAATTATGTGCTGTAAAATAATAAATATGTAACTGGGTTCTATTCATCTTCTAACTACGATTCATGTAACTTATTGCAGACCGCACAACGTACGTTTAGAACTTGAGCACAATATTTTAAGAAGTCCGGTAATTCATTTTCTTTTTGTGATAATTTGTGTGACCATTTTTTCGTAATAAAATAAGATTTCGAACATTTAAAATACATCATTTATAATATCTACTCATCTTTAACTTTTTTTAAACTCATATTCTGAAATCAGTTTTTTTTGAATTTATCACCAACTAGTTATACAGTTATTAATAATTGATTTTGTTACGTTTTATCATTCGTGTTAGGTAGCGAAAAAACATGAGAAATAAAGTACCCAATTTGTGGAGGACTTTTTTCTTAACAAATTAAAACATAAATTATTAATTTTTATCAAGTAGATACTAAAGCACAAAAATAGAATTTTTGTATGAATTATAGTACAATTTTGTTTGACATTTTAAAGTTCAAAACTCTGTGAATATATTTTAAAAACTAATAATTAAACTTTTATTTTTTGCCTACCAATCTGTACCTCTCATATTTTTGAATAGTACCAATAATTAAAAATACTTTTTACACTTAATTTAATAAAAATTCTATTTTGAAAAAAATAAAATAGAATTGCAAAACGTTCACTATATAATATACATAATTCAGAAAGAACCTGATAAAAAACTATGACTTTCAAGAATAATATTGTATGCAATCAAAATAAGTCATAACTAACATTTCAATTTGATAATATAATACAATATAACAGTAAAATAGAAAAAAAAAAACACACAAAATCCCGTAGGTTTACAATGTACCGAAAAAATCTGTTACGACGATGAACAGCTGTACTTGCACACAAACTTTCTTTCATACGTATTATTTAATTCAATATTTATTGTCACAGACCAGAGCGCACACATATTCTCAAATTTTATAAATTATATAATTTGTTCTTACATTTTAAAAGTTATCAGACTTGTATAATAACTTTTAATAAAATGCAATATGTGTAGCCACATTTCGAATATCATGAATAAATAGATGAATAATAATAAAATTGTCTCTGTATTTGTTGACCTGATTTACGATGCACGATGATGCTCTATATGTATACCGAGGAGAATCTGATTTTAAAATAATCCAGGCTGCTTATTCCTCACCATAACAACCGCGAGTATTCAATATTAGATGAAATATAAGAATACATGTCGATGAGTATATACAATATATTATAATAGTATATGTTGCCGGCTTCTATTAATTTTCGTGAAATGATGAAACGAAAAATTGCATGTACATACCTACGCAAAATAAATTGTTTGTTTGTGACGCGTTCGAAACCATCCGAAGCGGAACGCGTACAACACACAACACGGAAATAATTTTTTGAATATCGCCTTACACAGTAAAATGCGAAGGGCGGAAAAGCTTCGATTACCACTCTCAAGTCTCAGCCACTCGAGGTGAAACTCCTGAGTGGGATATCATCGCGGCGCTCGGTACCCGCTGCCTCCCGTCCGCGGCCCCACAGAAGAACTTAATGTGTTTACACTCTTTTTTAACGATTTCCCCAGACGCTCAGCGTGTCCCCCCCCCTTACTCCTCCGGCATGCTTGGAGAAGGTCGAAACCCTCGAGCCAATGCACCGTCACGCCGTACCCTATACACGAGCGGAGGGTTGTCGTCGTTCAGTGTTTATTAAAATTCTTAGTGCCAAGGGTGGAGCGTTGTGGGATTTTCCGGCGGGTAGTCTGTGTATTTACAAATCGACGAACTGCAGCCATCATCTATAACTATATTATATACTTATATGTCTCTGTATGCGTGTGTATATATATATATAAAACTCTTTGTATATTATATGTGTATGGTTTTTATTTTTCGACACAGACCGTAAGTTTCCCATTTCACCCGATTACCGCGCGATCCATTGTTCGAGAACTTTCCCCTAAATATAGGTTTCTTTTTTCCCGGTGTGCCCTGCTGCACGCCGCCAGACATCCGGAGGGTCTGCGAAACACCTAAGACTGCATCAGCGAGGAATCCTCTCCCTCCGACGTCTTTTGTTGGGATCTTATTTGAGTTCGGAAACAGTTGGCGGCTTCTCTGGCCGGCGGGGAGGGTGCGCCGAGATAAAGCGCAAGAGAATTCAATCATATTACTAGGCGACAGTGAAAAACAGCGCTCCACAAGCGCCCTCCGAGTTTTTTGACGAAAATATAATTACATAATACGAGTACACAGCGGCTAATTCTATTACGGGCCCGAAACGTGCCACGACGGTAAACATTGCGAGCTGTGGCGATATGAAATATGAAAGAGCACTGTTATATTTTTCACCCTACATCGTTATAACGTTATTGTATAGCGGCGGTGGTCGGGAAAACTCCAAGTGTCCGAGTGAGATCCATTGTCGTTTTACGAAATGAGTTATATAATACACAATAATACATACACGCGCGAGGGCAAAACGGATGTAGTGTAGTGCAAAAAGTGTTTTTAGTAAAAAAAAATTAACGAGTCTTGCTAACACATCATAATATACATATTATAACGCATTGTTATTATATGATTCTTATTC
Source organism: Myzus persicae (assembly GCF_001856785.1). Lineage (NCBI taxonomy): Eukaryota > Metazoa > Arthropoda > Insecta > Hemiptera > Aphididae > Myzus > Myzus persicae. Next base: position 12,685 of record NW_019104100.1, on the reverse strand, counting down.
TGTTGCAATCGATTTCGATCGTCGTCAACACGCCCGAAACCGTAATGATAGATATAATATATATATATTATATATGTTACAGTTAAAGTGTTGAATCAGTTAGCTTATGAAATAACTATAGGTAATTTATAAATTAACTTAAGCTTGTAGGTAATGTATATAATTTTTACTATAACTAGTTATTTTATACATTCCCTGGCATCACTTCGTTAATGTGTTAAATTATAAATATCAAAATAACATGATAAATAAATATAGTTCTAACATTTTCATAAATTTAATATAGGTAACTTATTAAACCAGATAATATTGACGTCCTTTTTATTTTTTATTTATTTGATACTCATCCACACATTATAATTACGAGAGTGTAATTACAACTATACTTTCGACCCCAGTTCACTGTATGTTCATAACATTTGTTAGCTGTGGAAGCTGTTCCAAATAAAAGTATTACATTAAGATCTGCGGCAACTGCGCAGTTACTGGGAACTGGTCAGGGTTTTTTAAGTGTATTTGTACCAATAAATTTGACACAAAGCGATGTGTTTGTGGAAAAAAGAGGTATTGCGCAACTCTAAATGCCATAATAGCCTTATACGAACAAGTAAATAATATAACTATAATTAATTTAGTAAAATAAACATTTTAATATATATTTTTAATTTTAATGCATTTTATACTTTAACGGATATCAAACTGAAATTGTATAGAATAACTAGATATTCTATGAAATAACTAGTTAAAGTACAATTTTCATGTATTATTTCATACTTTAACTAACATTCGTAGGTAATTCATGAACTACCAAGTTATTTCATAAAATAACGGAATTCAACACTTTAGCTGTAACATATATTATATTGTATTAACATTGTCGATACAACAGCGTTTGTAGTAAGAATTGAGAGAATATGTGAATTGTTTCTACCGGGAAAGTAGTTTAAACGTCCGTGTGCACCACATGGATGAAGACGTAGGTACAGAATTCCATTCAGCGGTCTAACCGTCAAATGTGTTGATAATTTTGTAGAAAGTTTTCGACGTTACCACACTGTTAACTTCCCATGAATCTATTTGTGTGGAAATCGATGACGTTCGTACAACTGGGTTTACTCGTAAAATTGATTTTTTAGATAGTGGTGCATTTAATGAAATACATTTTTTCTATTTTCTCCAACTATTCTAGTTCGTTAAACTTCTTTTGAGTTGGAATGTTTTTTTTTCAACACACGAATCAATTTTTGAAAAAAATATTTTAAGGTGACAATGAGAACAATTTTTGAACAACTATAATATGACGTAATATTACAATACATTTGTTCGGTTCGCGTGGGATTTTACCACGGCGGTGGTGGGTTTTTCTTAAGTGTGCTTTTAAGAGAAACGCCCAAAACATTGTTGAGAAACGTTGCTCAACGAAAAGACAAGCACGAAAAGCAAGACATAGTTGTTATGAAGGTGGATTGAAGTTCGCTATACCAATTTTCGTTGCAAAGTTCGTGGAAGTAAATATTATTCTTACGAGCTTTGGGCCTTTCGGAAATGAAAAATAACCACGTTCGTGTCGTTATATGAACCAATTATTATTCTGTTTACGAAGAGTACGTTTAAGAGAACGTACAAACCGAAAATCGGGGTGCCCGCACAAAAAGAAAAAAAAACTGCTATTGTACACCTATTATAAGTATATAAGGTATGTATATACAGGTACCTGTGAATGTTTCTTTTTTCCCCGAGCACGAAATCGTGTGTGCCGTGATCAAACAGACCCTGCGGGGTGTATAATATATTATGTTTTCGGTGCGTCGCCGTCGGCGTTTGGTTTGTTTTACGTTAATTTTCCGAAAGTCATCCGACACGAGATGTGTATAAAAAAATGTATATATAGGTCAGCACGGGGAAATGGAAAATAAAACAACAACAAAAACAACAACAACAACTGCGACCATGTTATAATAGCTGGGTGGGCGTATATTTCGCTTACCGGAAAATCCGATAGGCACCCCCCCCCCCCTCGTCGCGGTCAAGCACGCGAGCCTTTTGGTGAGAAGCAACCCTGACGTTATTATCACAACGATATCTTACATCGCGATAAACGGCCGGCGGCGATGGCCCGTGAGTAGGTAAACAATCGTTCGACGGCGGCGGCAGGTCTATATATGCGGCCTTCAACGTTTTAATTCGAGAGAGTGAAATAATATTATGTATGATGCACTAGCACGACGATAAATTATGGCGATGCCAGTATGCGCTGCAATATATTACGAGGTCGTAAAAAAACAAAAAAATTGATATCACACGAAGCGCGTGAGCGACGAGACAAGACGCGCGTAATAATGTACAATAATAACATTGCGCGTGTGTTGCCACCATAATAATGTATTGGTAGGTGGTATGCACATATATATGCGTACGCATTGGTCGTCTCAAGTGGTGCACGTATCGCTGCAGACGGCCCTCGAAGGATCGGGTATCCTTTCGATTAAATCGACACCATAAAGTGTACTCGATTACACCGTCGTCGACGCGAGGGCAATATATTATTATTGTACGCTCGCACAACATATTACAACGATATCACCCGGTAAAAATGAAAATGTGTGCATTTAAGTAGTTTTCGTGCGATCGCATGTATACTAAAACCGCGCACACCAGAGAAAGTCTTGGCGCATAATACTACAACTATTATGCGGTATAGGTTTTCATGTTTTTACTGTCGTGTTCGATTCAACGAATATCACATCGAATTAATACGGAATTACAAAAATAACTGCACCGACCACTGCACTTACGATACTACCTATTCGAAATCGAGTTTCTATAAAAGTCGACTTTAACTTTTTGGTTCCAAACATTTGTTATATGACTACCGGGAAATTATTTTTTAATGACCACGTAAAAAAAACGATTTTAAGTAGTTTAATAACAATTACTTCTAGGTACCTACTTTGTAAGTTCTTGGAAATTTTTTTTAATCCGTGATTTTGAATTTGTGAAAACTGTTTGGCATTTCTAAGTCGGTATTATTTTTAAGTATGATTATGGTATTATATTATGTGTATGTGGGTGTTTGGTGCCTGACATTTACTTAATGATCAAAGAAGTATTTTATCATATTTTAGTGTTCTGTATTATAAAACGTTTTTAATTTTGAACATGTCTTTGGCGACATCATAAGAATTATTCGAAATCTAATTTCACAATTTTATTAGCTTTTAGAAAATTAATAATTCAAACGGATTATTATTAAAGTGTCTAGTTTTATTTTCCTATCCTCAGTACCTATTTGGGTTGTGTTCCCGTGACTGCAGTAAATGAAAACTGTAAATAGCTTTAATAGCCATTTCGTTTGAAGGCTAAATGTTTGCATGCCATTGTGCATTTTCAAACAATTTACAGTTTCGAAATTGATCGTGACTTTATTCAGTTCAACTATTTGATAATAATTTTAGTATTTTAGCACATTCATTAATGTTGATTTATTGTGACGTTCGCACGAGGGTGTATCCATTACATCATTTTTTTTTTTGTCCAAGGGACACGTCATACCCGGAAAACATCCGAAACTGTAGAAGACTTATTGTATTTATATCAAAAATGAAATTATTATAAAATGTCCCTAAAAGCTTAAATTTATCAAATAAATTTGTTCGTTCTATAGATTATACATTTTGAATTCCATTAGTATTTACTATAATCATTTTAATCGCTACTCGCTGTGTAATAATTATCGTGTCAAAATACATTTTACATTTCGTTTTATCTCATACTTATACATTGTTGTTTACAATAACACATGGTCAATACTTCTACATGTCGGTGCATATATATCATCAGCAATATTTAGTAGCATGCATAATATATGTGTATGCTATCATTCAGTGACACAGTGTCGGGATTTGAGTGTAATAAACTATTATATTGTTATGGATGCTGTTTCAGCGACACGCCAGATAAACGTAAATATTAAACCTGAACTGACAGTTTGAATCCAATTGATTAAACCCGAACAGAACACATCGTTTTATCAATTCGCCTACCTATTGAAAATAATATACGAACTCGGAATACCGATTTAATCTAGATTGACGGGTTCAGTACAGATTACGATTCGTTAATCCGGGCACACTGATTCGATTGCGATTAATTATTATCACGATATTTTATTCGCGGTTATTTTCTTTCCTGCAATTAATTAATGGCGAACCGTGCAGTGAAGATTAGGTCTGACAAAGGGTACCGACGTCCTCCGGGGTTTTAAACGGTATTATGATATACTGTAGATTGTATAACCAACGTCCAACAGCGGTTACCTATGTAATAGGCTTCATTTCTGTCTCGTTATAGGCCGCGTAGGTATATAAGCGCATAAATACGTATACACATATCAACGTTTTATTAATGGCTGCAGCCGGTTGTGTGCGTATGAAAAACTGCCGATGCACCACTCAATATACGACGTATCGCGCATATTTTATAATATTATAATGACCCGTTATTGAACGCATCATAGAGTTTATGTTATGAAAATATTATACGAGTTTCGATCTCTCGCCCGCGGGCCGACGGCGGCGATAAGCCCCGACGACCCTCCGCTCGGAGACGGTAAAAAAAAAAAAAAAAAATGATAATAATAATAGATCGCTTTTCGCACCCTCCCTCCGCGTTCGCACGACGCTCATACCTACACAGCGACAATATTCGAAGCTTAATCCTCGTCGTTCGCGATCCGCCACGCGGCGGGCAACAGTTTTTCCGGGCCATTTGCTCCGCCACCACAGCCTGCGCTCCTCTCTCACTCTCTCGGCCCGAACCGACGAGTGGTGCCCTGCACAATGCGGCCGAAGATTGCTGGCGCACCGCACACAAGTCTCCGAGACTGTGTGTGTGTGTGTGTGTGTGTGTGTGCGTGTGTGAGGTGCGGATCGACAATGGGCAGGAAACGAGCGCAACCGTCAAAACACTTTGCGAGCTGCACCGCGATGGGTGAGACGGGGGCGGAGGGAGAGAGAGAGAGAGAGAGAGAGAGGATACATATAGGAGCCCTTTTCGGGTAAATTAGATCTGTGCGTGTACAGCATCAATCACGCGGTCCGTACACTCCGATCGGATTCGAATGATATGCGAGTGCGGGGTCGGACGACCGTACGGGTGGCGGGTGGCGGTGGGTGCGAGTGTGTGCAGTGCGGGGTGTCAGACGGGCCGTGGTACGCGTACAATGCGCGAATGTCTTTCATATATATTATATTATATTATATTATATTATACACGGACGCGTTTTACATTAAAATCGCACACGCACACTCACACATGACGACGTGTGCGGTACATACGAGCATATGTGTATATATATGTATTATTATATTCCTATCGCGCGCGCGCCCCGTATGCCGCCGCCACCGCAGTGAAATATATCGAAACATAAATTTCGTATTCGTTTTTGTATATTTTGTAGTCTCATATTGTATCGTATTTCCATTTGTACACACATATATATATATATATATTATATACCTACCACGCGTCGTATTTTACTCGTGTCGTATATAACAATATTATAATAATGTGTGTATATATAATATATACCTACGTCTCGGGTGCGTAAAATATCATCTCCGGCGAGCGGCTACCCCGCGCATCCGACGACGGCGGAAACGGACGAACGGAATAATAATAATAATAAATAAATTATGCGAATATCGAAGGCGATCCATACGAGTATAATATAATGTAATATAATATATAATATACCTATCGGTACAACAATTACGCATTCGGAACGCGCCCCAATAAACCAGTCGTCTTCTTATGTTTTTTCCACGAAACTATGTATGTGTATACAATGCATACAAGCACCACACGCCCTTTTACTTGAGAGGACTTTTCCGTTGTTGTCTCATAATACGTCATTAGAGATGATATTGTTATAAAATATTGCACATTGTTGCTGCAATTCATTTTTTTCTCGTGAAATCTATTACACTTCTTACGTTATTAAAAAAACGTCGTATATTTTTTGTTTAATATTTATCCATATTTAGTTTTTGTTTTTTTACACGCCGCCCCGGATGAATAAATAATCAAAGTTGCCCGTTACCGTAATTTAAATGACGTGTACCTACCCAATTTCGCGAGTAAAACTATCGAATTACATAATTCGGATACTCGAAATTCAAAAAAACGAGAGAAACCGGCAAGCCGAACTTCGAAAAACTCACATACATCATTCTTTTCAAAGTTTCCTTATCAAAAGTTTATGCATTTGATCCGACACCATCTGCGCTACACAACAAGAGAGAGTATTATATCTAGTTAATTAAAATTCTAAGAAAACTTTTATAAACTCTTACAAGTGTACATTATTATGAAATGAACAAATAACGGTAATAATATGATATAGGTGCCTACATAATAATATTATGATGCTGAAACGGAGGCGTAAAACAGTATTAGATTATATTTGACAATCTATATGCCTGTGTAATTATTTGGTGATGCAATTTTATTTTATTATCCGTCTATACTTCATTGATATTGTAAATTTTGTGTTTTTGTTGTTGTTGTTGCTAAGTTTACACGTCATCTTTATGATATTATGGAGTCGTAAGCCTGTAACATAATATCATTATTAACGAAATTAGCAAAATATTAAAAACAGTAAAATAATAATAATATGTCATCAACTATACTGAACAAGTCGTTTTAAATGGTAGGTGCGGACGTGGTACAGGTGCATTGTACACGTTTTTATTAGCTACATTAAATTAATAGCAGCTACGAACTATAATAGATATATTATTAGTACACTTGTAAACAACCTGTAATAGTTAATTGCCATAATACGTTCTCATTGCGCAACAACGTATTAGGGATATCTCTAAAAACATGAAATACGTGTGCAAACTAGGGGCACGATTACAATTTTGCCATAATAATATTATTATTGTCTCCAAATATGTACACGACTAAGATGTATATTTACATTTTTTAACACAGTCGTTAGTGAGAAAAAAAATTATGAACATGCTGTGGGTATGCAATATAAATGCAATTAATTAAAAATAAAGGGAAAAAATATCGAAACCGTTCAAATACGTGCGCCCCTCCCTTCGCTTACTTTTCTGTTTTCGCGACCAAACTGTAGTTTGATGACCTGTTTGATAATATTCAGTTTTAAATCAGACGACATAAAAATAAACAGATATAATAACATTATTTTCTGTAATTAAAAAGCTATATTATGACTGTATACGGCGATATTGGCCAATACTATAATAATCCCAATCCTATGTAATTTTTATTATATTTTTATTTTTCTTCACATTTACAGAAAAACTAATAGGTATCAACGATGCTCGAATAACCGACGAGGGAACGAAATTTTAAAAAATATCGAATATCAATCCATGTTCGTATCGTTTCATTAACAGGATACGAAATCACTGGTTGTTTAGCGTTGATATAAAAACGTGCAACACTATACGACCAATGTTTTGAATGTTCTGTACAATGATGATAATTCTGATATACATTACTGTGATTTTAATGGTATAAAAGAAATCCAAACTTGTCACCTCGGTCATGTATTGGGTAACTCCGGGTTCGTAATTCTATAGAAAAAAACAAAAATATTATAGAATTCAATACGGGAGAATTTCAAAAAAATGACAAAAATATTCCACGGGTCCAATTACCACTGTTTTATTGTCCACTTAGGTTTATAATATTATTGTAATGACATGATATTTTATTCTTGAACTAATGACGTTCCTAGTTATTTGATTTGGGAAAATCACAAATTTATGAAGCCAGAATTATTAATTTTATAAATGCATTGGTAATGTCGAGTAATTTTAATCGTTATTTTATTTTTGTAGAAATAATATTTCAAGACATCAAGTACAAAACTTACTGAGAATTGTTCAACTGTCAACAGTCAATTTTCGAGAAATAGTAACGATATCCTAGCAGGTCATGTTCATATAAAATGTAAATTTATAATTTTTACTATGATTATAAATATTAAATAAGTATACAGTGTACTTCTTACGTCAGAAGTTCTTTAAAAAAAAAAAATTAAAATCAATGCATAATAAAATCTTCACATAAATATCCAATAGATTAAAGGTTAAAAATAAATACTAATTAAATATTTTATTCTATTACATTTCAGTTGAAAAAAATAGACAGGATATATTTGCATTCGTATTAATGATGCAATACTTTTTGTGCTAATAGAGTTATTAATTATTATAATATTGACATTGAATACGTTTATTATTATATTAATTTAAGTTTAAGAAATTCTAACAATTTATAAATATAAGATATGAAATTCTCAACCATTATTATAGTTGTATTATAGACATATTATAATAGGTATAGAATTTTAGATACCCTATTACGAAAAACCTTAATTTTCTTGTACGTTGCATTGAACCTCAGATCTTTATCCTTAGTAATGTTGAAACTTGAATTGCGTCGTACAACGGCGAATTAGTTTGAGTATTTTTTTTCAGTTTTTAACGAAGCGTAAAATGTATTAGTTTTGAAATCATTTTTACAACCCTATACATCATTAGATGGCTCAACAATTCTATAGCTACTAAAATAAGGGTGAAACATCGCGATATATTGTATAGGTATGTCTGTCATTATTAAAAATAAAAAAACCTCTAAGATCTAAGAATACTAGATTAAATTTCGTACACGAGTCAATCAGTAAATTAATTTTAAGTATTTCACAAAACGATCAGCACACACGATGGATAAAAAAAGAAAATCACCTCTAATTTCATTCATTTTCATAAATTTTTGACGGCGCTTCAAGTAGGCAATTTAAGGTCAACACTTGAACACTTATGTTATACTTTTATAATATTCTACATGTAATCACAAAAGAAAATTAAAATTTGTAACCGAACTTAATAAATCAGCTTGTGATTTTCAGAAAACAGCTACATGAATATTTCATTACTACGATGTCCTGCAAAATATATTTTATTTAATGAGACTGAATGTAGGCACTATAGGCATCGAAATATTCTGCAGCTGATGTTTTAGTTGCTGCGATGGATTTTGAGAACATTCTTATGAAATTAAATTATATTTTATCCTCGAAAATATTAAATGGCAAATGAATATTGTTATAAAATCTTATAAAAATACTGATGAACTTATACATTACCTATACATTAAAATATTATCAATTATACGAGGTCTAAAATGTATGGTTTAAAAAATATTCAGAAAAATTGTCGTAAATTAGCAACACCTGTAAATCAGGTTATCTGATATTGTTGTGATAAAACATTTAAAATTGATATAAATTTTAAAATCTTGAAAATCGGGCGACGAGTGACACTTAGGAATGTATTTGCAACAATTCTGTGAAAAAAAATTGGGAAAAAGTTAAAAAGCGTCGTCACGAAATTGGTACAAAAGAAGACCTGTTCTTTTATATATATATTTAAGGATTTATAGGGTTTCTAATATTTTTCTGGCCCATACATAATCAACAAAACACCGTTTCGATGGATTTGACTTGTATAAATAATTGTTGTTACTCGAAAATTATTTTCACGAATTGATCATTACCCACTGGCTAAGCTACCTCGAAGCTTCTGCTTACGCATCGTGTTCGATACATTCAGAGTGTTAATTGTTGTATCGTTGTACGCTTTTAAGCCGTATATTAAAATATGTCATCCTTAGCCTCTAACTACGAATCCGTTATGCTGCAGTCAACGGATGAAGGCGAAAAGATTATGAGAATATTTAAAGAGTCGAGATCAGCAACTTTCCACACTCCAACGACATTTTCGACAAGGGTCGGAGCATGGCCGGTGTTGACAAGATATATATGTATATATCGGCGTTTGTCCGTCCCTGTCGAGCTAGGCGAGATGACCGCTCCAAAGGACGCAGGATGCAACGCGTCGCTGCTGGAAAACGGTGCTGCGAGTTTGATGGAAACTCCGAAGGGAATGAACACGTCATCGTGTACGTCCGTTCAGTCAGCACCCGAACCACCGACATTAATGCCCAAAGTCCGTCGGGAAACAAATGCGTTTGGTGACTGTCCGGCGCAGAGTCGATGGTATTCAGCTCCAAATATAAACATCACTTTTGGACTGGTGAACCACCCGGAACGGGAAGCAGGACGCAGTGACGTGCAGGAGTTTGTCAGCGCAGACCCGATAAAACCCAAACGGCGTCGCTCAATATGGAGCCGGACGAAGAAATTCGTCCGGCGCATGTTTTGCTGCGCCGTTTAGAGGGTGACCACATTCCCTTACTTGCTGAATGAAGTAATTCTTTGGTATCGAAATTATTATAAAACAATTTTCGTTCATGAATTTCATTTACATAAATAAACTGTCTTTGTTATGCTACTTGTCTAGTTGGTTTTTAATTGAAATACTATTATATTATAATCAAACGCATCAACATTCAACACCCTAGAGTAAAATTAATTTATGTAGCTCGTGAAAATCGTAACTATATAGTAAATCTCTAACTTCTCTAATATTGTATCAAAAAAATCCTTGAACGAAAACATTAATTATGGTACCTATAACTACAAAAGTTATACAAAAAAGATACATTTCTCAAATGTAATAAAATTACCACGTACAAAAAAAATTATCAACGTTATCATTTTGTGTTAAAATTGATATTCAAATAGATTTCCAAATAATTAGGTTCTTTACAGTTATATCTTATATTACTTAAGATTTGTTTGTACAAAGAAAGCTATACGTTCTGAAATGTCATATGCTGAAAGTACATAACTCGGGTAGATACTTTATATAGGTACAACACAATATTTTATCAGATTTGATTCATCTTGTGTGCAAACACAGATGCAATGTCAATTGAAGTCGGTCTTAAGTTATAAGTGTTATAACTTATAAGCAGGAGAGTTGAAGCATTTGATAATTATTATTTATTTTTGGCTCTAGCAGATAGTGCCACTGAAACTCATGTCAACATTATGTTAAAATTATCTTAAATATTAAATTTGAAAATTCTGTTCTTTTTTTTGTACTTATATTATTTTAAAAATGAGGGAAATATTTTATTCCTATGTTTTGAATTTATTGATCAGTTGTCCGGAACACATTATTATTATCATGTTTTGCGACAATGTCAGTCACTCCCAAAACTCCGACGACATTTTAACGATACTTTAATACGGCGACTCGCGCTGTAAATATGATCACATTTTCTTATTCTCATATAATATCCTAATCATTATATAAATATGTTGTTTATTTGTTCAACTGAAGTCTGAAATTCTCTCATGTAGTCCACACAACCCCTTCAGACCCTTCCGTTTTTCTACGTTTATCGACACTATGACGTCAATACTCATGTTTATACGTACCTATTAATATATTGTTTGAGTACATAAAGACCGGTATGTAATGATTACGGCTAATCCCCACCGTTGTTCGGAATATACTAACGCAAATAATAACGTATAGACACTTCCAAGTGCACTGCGGTCGATAGTTGTGTGTTTTCTCGGGCAAGTTAATGGATTCGTTTTAACCTGCAGTTAAGTGAGTGTGCAAGAAAAAGTTAATTTAATATTTGGTTAACCTAGTTAATAGTTAAAAGTTAAAACACAATTTTTTTACAACACTTATTAACGCTGGCTTACTTAATTTGTTTACAGACTCAAAACTATATATAGGTAGTGTTTATGCAGTATTTCTATGAAGGTGATACTTCATTAAAGTTTTTCATCATAAAAAAAAAAAAACAATTCACACCAAACATTACCCGAAAATATTTTTTGACATGAAAACAAAATCAATTGAAATGTAATGAAATACAATTAATTTATATAAAAATTAACCAACGTAACATCTTAAAATTAACATTTAATCCGTTGATTTTACGTTTTTTAAAAGCAATAATGTTATTAGGTAGTTAAATTAAAGAAAACCCAAAATTAACTATATATAGGTAATTGAGGTCAAATACAATTATCTTTAATTTTTTAAATCTTTAATTGGGTCTGGTCTTGGTTTTTTCAACCATGCAGCTGTCGATCAACAATTATTTTGTCATTATGATGCAGAATACTATTACCTACCTATATTTTATCCTCGAATTGTTCGTTATTATTAGACTGTCCTTAATCGTCCTTGACGTGATTTAAGGACTAAGGACGACACACCGGCTATAACCCAAACACCGAAAGTTCTTGTCTGAGTGATGTACTGGTCAAGTAGCCAAATTGGTTCCCTTTGAAAAGGGTATTTTATTGAGGTAAGCCGAATGGTTGCCATTTAAATTCAATCCTATAGGCCACCACTGGCTTTTTAATTACCTACGCACATTTCCCCTCCCAGTTTTACAGGCGCTGTCAACCTTAATGCAGGCATGGTTGAAAATGTGCGTTAGCAATCTTTGAAATGGAAATCAACAAGTCATCACTTAGGTATAAAAAATAAAAATAATAAAAAATACAATAATTCAAAATTTAATATTGTTGAGCTGGTATGTTACGTTAAACATACCTTGAAAATTTGAAGCGATTCTCCACAATCGAGTATGGATGGATGTTATTGGATTCAAATTATGTTTCTGTGTCGCATGTCCTAGGGTAATTTTCAACCACGGAGAATAAATAAAAAATGTTTAGCGTTTCTGTGGATTGTTTCGATAA
>NW_019104099.1:159791-162842 GCF_001856785.1 Myzus persicae | reverse complement strand
ATATGTACTTTACTATAAATTGAGATATCCATGAACTCCGTATACCAGATACGAGCATATAGCTCAGTTGGTATACGTATCAGCTATTATTAATGTATTGTTACTATTTAATTTTAATTGATTTGGCTGAATAAATATATTATTATTATTATTATTATAATACATACCCTTACACACTCAATAACATTTTTATATGTTGCTACAATATCCAGTAGAGATGATTTTTCATTTTCGTTAAAAATTTTTCCACGTTTACGTTTTATGGATTCACTCGTGGACATGGACATGATTGTAATTTGTAAATATTAGACGTTAGAATCAAATAGCAATACTTATTTTAATCTACACCAGTACGGCAGTACCCTACAAGTATTCGTGTAGACGAAGAATACAAACAATTATATTATAGGTATTATGTAATTATTATTATTAACTATCAAATTCAAATTAAAAATATCTTCTGTTATCTTTCTTTATATTATCACAGAACAATATTATCAAAATAATAATGAACCATAACCTTAAATAATTGAACCACTCTGAACCATTATGGTATGTGGCTCAAAATATAATATTATAGGCAATGATTTGTGCAACGATTTTTAATATTTATCTATCAATAAAATATTTTATCAAACCGATAAAACTTATAGAGCCAATAAGTTATAGGACCACTACATTTTTTTTTGTGCAACCGGGCCTTAGAGTGAAAAATCAGAAAAAGATGAACAAATTAAAGAGGAGAAAAAAGGAAAAAAACTTCATACATATGGTCTAATTCTGCATCAAAATTATTATTGGACTTGTACCAAACCTACCATTCAATGGTAACACAGAGAAAGATTAAGACTTTTAAAAAAAATGTGGGAAAAAACCACTGAAGAGTTAAAAGAAAAAGGTTATGATGTTGATGTAGACCAAGCAGAAAACCGTTTTAAAACTTTAAAAAGAAATTATGTGGATACTAAACATCATTACAAACAAACTGGAAATGAAAGAAAAACATGTGCTTATGAAGAGTATGAATTTGTTATACATCATAATATATACAAATAATACAATTTGATACTTTTATTAGATTTTAATTTCACATAGAATTTTTATTTAATATAGATGGTTAATAATTATTCTTTACATTTAAATAAAATCAGTTCTTGCTTAATAAAAAAATGACTAACCCAATATTTAATACTATATCACTTATACCGCATAGTATTTCAATATCAACTGCTGAAATATGTATGTTGTATAGGTTAATTTTATTTTTGAATTATAGTTATATTATAAAATTATAAATTATTATTATTAGGTATATATTTAATTATAATTAAAATTTGTTTTATCATTATAGTGAATTGCAAGTTCTCCTTGGTAAACGCCATAATATTAACCCCGTAGTAACCGGTGACCGAATCGGAGTCTATATATCAAGTTCAAATATAGTTAACTCATCGGATAGGTAATAATAATATTATTGTTACTATTGCTTATATTATAAATAAAAATTTTCAAATTGTGAATTGGAATGTGTGTCATGATGGTTATATAATGTTTAATAATTTGTTCAATTATTTATTACAGAGAAATATCGGAAGTATCAGATGGCATAGAAGAATATATATATGATCCCAATACTTCTCATACCTCAATAGATTCTTCATATCCAAGCATAAGCAATGAAATATGCAGGGAAAGACCAAAAACCATAACCACTGCCAGTGGTTTGCAACTCTGCAATGGAAGTCTGCAACAAATAAAAAATGCTATATCTACACGCCATATGGAACGCCAACAATTTGAAAATAAATTACTTGTGAAATATACAGAAGAGACTGAAAAGGCAGAGACATTTCGCAATAGTATCTTAAAAATAAAAGAGGAATAACTAGAATTGATGAAAAAAATGTTATTAAAGAAGTAATGTAATGTTATGTATTACTTATTTTATTAAGTTTTATTATACCTTAAAATGAGCAAAAATATTTATTATTTTAAGTCTGATATAAATTTAAAATGTTGTTTTTATAGCTTAAGTATATTGTTCGCGCCAAGCAATTAAAATGCTTATCGCGGAACGTTAATCAGCGCGACGGCGACTTCTTCCCTCCTCGTCCGTCTACTCCACCTGTCTTCTTCCTACCGTTATTAATTGTTAATTATTATTATTCGTGTGATTAGTGTATTTTTCATATTTATTGTCTTTGTTTTGTCACCTAATCACTTGTTGCGGCCAACGCCCTTGTTTTTGTTTTGTTTTTGTTATCATTGAGTTGTTCGTTATTAAAAATCTGTCGTCTCCGTTAACGTAGCATATAAAATTATTATTATTGTCATTTTTTATTTGTCTCTGTGTTTTAGTTGTTCGAGACACACAACAAATTCTATTATTATTATGATTATTGTATAATCAACTGTGCGGTCAATGTGACCAGAAATTATTATTTTGTGTTGTCAGTGCGACAATACTTGTAACCTGTCGCCGTTATTGTAACGGAATCATTCATATGCCTACCTATTATTATTATTAAAATAAACATGTGGCGTTACCAGTAAATAAACCGTGAGTCAGATCTTTTTTCTCTATTATTATTATTATCCTGTGGGCTGACTTGGATCAGCGGTGTGACGGATATTGGCACAAAGCTATCATCCATGGCGATATCCACGTCTGCGTAAGTCCGCCAGCACGCTGTGTGTGAGAGGCCGCCTAGGTCGTCAAGTAGCAACGGAATCTCCACATCTGCCAGCTGTCCATCACCACCAACCGGTCTTAGATTTTAAGTTAATTTTAAGTTGTGTAGTATTTTATGTGAACTCTGTGGCCCCATTGGCTTAACCACAGAGACCTCCCTTATACAAACGGCACTTTCCAAAATCCTAAAACATCGATTATTCAATCCCTCCTGTCGCCGTGCGCTGATTAAGTTGCCTATCCACCCCCAAACCGGGCGTGCAGGTAAACGTGCCAATCGACACCATAAAGTAAAAACAACATTGTTCTCGGGCACTCCCGAGTGGTCCTTCGGGTGTTACGTCCCCATTGTCGGGTGT